>NW_028222721.1:0-28151 GCF_056783735.1 Eptatretus burgeri | reverse complement strand
ATATAGAGATAGAGATATAGAGATAGAGATATAGAGATAGAGATATAGAGATAGAGATATAGAGATAGAGATATAGAGATAGAGATATAGAGATAGAGATATAGAGATAGAGATATAGAGATAGAGATATAGAGATAGAGATATAGAGATAGAGATATAGAGATATAGAGATATAGAGATAGAGATAGAGATAGAGATAGAGATATAGAGATAGAGATATAGAGATAGAGATATAGAGATAGAGATATAGAGATAGAGATATAGAGATAGAGATATAGTAGATACAGAGATATAGAGATAGAGATATAGAGATAGAGATATAGAGATAGAGATATAGAGATAGAGATAGAGATAGAGACATAGATAGAGATATAGAGAGTAGAGAGGGAGTATAGAGATATAGAGATATAGAGATATAGAGATAGAGATATAGAGGATAGAGATATAGAGATAGAGATATAGAGATAGAGATATAGAGATAGAGATATATAGAGATAGAGATATAGAGATAGAGATAGAGATAGAGATATAGAGATAGAGATGATATAGAGATAGAGATATAGAGGATAGAGATATAGAGATATAGAGATATAGAGATAGAGAGATATAGATATAGAGATATAGAGATATAGAAGATATGAGAGATAGAAGATATGAGATAGAGATAGAGATATAGGAGATAGAGATATAGAGATAGAGATATAGAGATAGAGATATAGAGATAGTAAGATATAGAGATAGAGATATAGAGATAGAGATATAGAGATATAGAGATATAGAGATAGAGATATAGAGATAGAGATATAGAGATAGAGAGATATAGAGATAGAGATATAGAGAGCAGAGATATAGAGATATAGAGAATAGAGATATAGAGAGAGATATAGAGATATAGAGATAGAGATATAGAGATATGAGATATGGTAGAGGATAGAGATCATAGAGATAGAGATATAGAGATAGAGATATAGAGATAAGAGATATAGAGATAGAGATAGAGATATAGAGATAGAGATATAGAGATAGGAACAAGATATAGAGATAGAGATAGTGAGAGTATAGAGATATAGAGATAGAGATATATGAGATAGAGATAAGGATAGAGATAGAGATATATGAGATAGAGATATGAGAGATGATGAGATATAGAGATATAGAGATATAGAGATATGAAGAGATAGAGATATAGAGATAGAGTATATAGAGATAGATATAGATATAGAGATAGAGCATATGAGAGATAGAGATGGCATAGAGATATAGAGATATGAGAGAGAGATATAGAGATATAGAGAATCAGAGATATAAGGAGATATAGAGATATGAGATAGAGATAGAGATATAGAGATAGAGATATAGGAGATAGAAGAGGAATAGAGTCTCTCATAGAGATATAGAGATGGTGTGTAGAGATAGAGATAGAGATAGAGATAGATAGATATAGGAGATGAGATATAGAGATAGAGATATAGAGGATAGAGATACAGAGATAGAGATATAGGAGAGACAGTAGATGCAGACAGAGATATAGAGATAGAGTATATAGAGATAGAGATATAGAGATAGAGAGATAGAGATATAGATGTGAGATAGATATAGATATAGAGATATAGAGATAGAGATATAGAGATAGAGACAGAGATGAGATATAGAGATAGAGATATAGAGATAGAGATATAGAGATAGAGATATAGAGATAGAGATATAGAGATAGAGATATAGAGATAGAGATATAGAGATAGGAGAGATATAGAGATAGAGATATAGAGATAGAGATAGAGATATAGAGATATGAGATATAGAGATAGAGATATAGAGATAGATAGAGATGAGATAGAGATATGGTATAGAGATATAGAGATAGATAGATATAGAGATAGAGATATAGAGATAGAAGATATAGAGAGAGAGAGATATAGAATGAAGATATAGAGATAGAGATAGAGATATAGAGATAGAGATATAGAGATAGAGATATAGAGACTCAGAGAGATAGAGATATAGAGATAGAGAGATATAGAGAATGAGAGATATAGAGATAGAGATACAGAGATAGAGATATATGAGGAGATAGAGGATATGAGAGATAGAGATATGTAGAGATAGAGATATAGAGAGAGAGATGTAGAGAGATAGAGATATAGAGATAGAGAGATGTAGAGAGAGAGAGATGTAGAGATAGAGATATAGAGATAGAGATATAGAGATAGAGATATAGAGATAGAGAGATATAGAGATAGAGATATAGAGATGAAGAGATACTAGAGATAGAGATATAGAGATAGAGATATAGAGAGATATAGAGATATAGGAATGAAGTATGAGATATAGAGATATAGAGATGTAGAGATATAGAGATATAGAGATATAGAGATATGAGATATATGAGAATGAGAGATATAGAGATGAAGAGATATAGAGAGATAGAGATATGAGACGATATGTGAGAGATAGAGATATAGAGATAGAGATATAGAGATAGAGATATGAGAATGAGAGATATAGAGATATAGAGATATAGAGATATAGAGATATAGAGATAGAGATATCAGAGATCAGAGATATAGAGATATAGAGATATAGAGATATAGAGATATAGAGTGAGAATATAGAGATGAGAGATATAGAGATAGAGAGATGTAGAGAGAGAGAGATGTAGAGATAGAGATATAGAGATAGAGATATAGAGATAGAGATATAGAGATAGAGATATAGAGATAGAGATATAGAGATATGGAGATATAGAGAATATAGAGATATAGAGATAGAGATATAGAGATAGAGATATAGGAGATAGAGATATAGAGATAGAGATATAGAGATAGAGATATAGAGATAGAGATATAGAGATAGAGATATAGAGATAGAGATATAGAGATGTAGAGATATAGAGATAGAGATATAGAGATAGAGATATAGAGATAGAGAGATAGAGATGAGAGATAGAGATATAGAAGATAGAGATATAGAGATAGAGATATAGAGATAGAGATATAGAGATATAGAGATATAGAGATATTATAGAGATATAGAGATGATAGAGATATAGGAATGAGATAGAGATGAGAGATATAGAGATATAGAGATTATAGAGATGTAGAGATATAGAGGAATAGAGATAAGTGTAGAGATAGAGATATAGAGATAGAGATATGAGAGATAGAGATATAGAGATAGAGATATAGAGATAGAGATATAGAGTATAGAGATATAGAGATAGAGATAGAATAGAGATATAGAGATAGAGATATAGAGATATAGAGATATAGAGATATAGAGATATAGAGATAGAGATGATAGAGATAGAGATATAGAGATAGAGATATAGAGATAGAGAGAGATAGATATAGAGATGAGAGATAGTAGAGATAGAGATATAAGAGATAGAGATATAGAGTATATAGAGATAGAGATATAGAGATAGAGATATAGAGATAGAGATATAGAGATAGAGATATAGACGATAGAGATATGGATATAGAGATATAGAGATAGAGATATAGAGATAGAGATATGAAGAGATAGAGATATAGAGATAGAGATATAGAGATAGAGATATAGAGAGTATAGAGAGAGATAGAGATATATAGGAGATAGAGATATAGAGATAGAGATATAGAGATACAGAGATATAGAGATAGAGATAGTAGAGATAGAGATATGAGAGATAGAGATATAGAGATAGAGATATAGAGATAGAGATAGATATAGAGATAGAGATATAGAGATAGAGATATAGAGATAGAGATATAGAGATAGAGAGCATGCAGAGAATAGAGAGATAGAGATAGAGATATAGAGATAGAGATATATAGAGATAGAGATATAGAGATAGAGATATGAGAGATAGAGATATAGAGATGAGAGATATAGAGATAGAGATATAGAGATAGAGATATAGAGATAGAGATATAGAGATATAGAGATATAGAGATATAGAGATATAGAGATAGAAGATATAGAGATAGAGAGATAGAGATAGGATATAGTAGATAGAGATATAGAGATAGAGATATAGAGACTCAGAGATATAGAGATAGAGATATAGAGATAGAGATATAGAGATTAGAGATATAGAGATAGAGATATAGAGATAGAGATATAGAGATAGAGATATAGAAGATAGAGAGATATAGAGATATGAGAGATATAGAGATATAGAGATAGATAGATATAGAGATAGAGATATAGAGATAGAGATATTAGAGATAGAGATATAGAGATAGAGATATAGAGATAGAGATATAGAGATAGAGATATAGAGATAGAGATATAGCAAGATATAGGAGATAGTAGAGATATAGAGATATAGAGATAGAGATATAGAGATAGAGATATGAGAGATAGAGATATAGAGATAAGAGATATAGAGATAGAGATATAGAGATGAAGAGATATACGAGATAATGAGATATAGAGATAGAGATATAGAGATAGAGATATAGAGATAGAGATATAGAGATAGAGATATACTGAAGATAGAGATATAGAGATAGAGATATAGAGATAGACAAATATTAGTCTCAATATCGAGAGATAGAGATATAGAGATAGAGATATAGAGATAGAGATATAGAGATAGAGATATAGGAGGAATAGAGATATAGAGGATAATGAGATATAGAGATGAGAGATATAGAGATAGAGATATGAATGAGATATGAGACATAGAGATAGAGATAGAGATAGAGATATAGAGATAGAGATATAGAGATAGAGATATAGAGATACAGAGATATAGAGATAGAGATATAGAGATAGAGATATAGAGATAGAGATATAGAGATATGAGATATAGAGATATAGAGAGATATAGAGATATAGAGATAGAGATAGAGATATAGAGATAGAATGAGATATAGCAGATAGAGATATAGAGATAGAGATATAGAGATAGAGATATAGAGATGAGAGATATGAGAGATAGAGAATATGAAGAGGATAGAGATATAGGGATATAGAGATAGAGATATAGAGATAGAGATATAGAGATATAGAGATATAGAGATATAGAGATATAGAGATAGAGATATAGAGATAGAGATATAGAGATAGAGGATATAGAGATAGAGATATAGAGATAGAGATATAGAGATAGAGATATAGAGATATGAGATATAGAGATATGAGAGTATAGAGATATGGGGTAGATATAGAGATAGAGATATAGAGATAGAGATATAGAGGAATAGAGATATAGAGATAGGGTGTAAGATATAGAGATATGGGAATGGGAATATAGAGATAGAGATAGAGATAGAGATAGTGAGATATATGTAGATAGAGATATAGAGATAGAGATATAGAGATGTAGAGATATGAGAGATAGAGATATAGAGATAGAGATATAGAGATAGAGATAGAGATATAGAGATAGAGATATAGAGATAGAGAATATAGAGATGAGGAGATATAGAGATAGAGATATAGAGATAGAGATATGAGAGATAGAGATATAGAGATGCAGAGATATAGAGATAGAGATATAGAGATAGAGATAGAGATATAGAGGAATGAGAGATGAGATAGAGATAGAGATATAGAGATAGAGATATAGAGATAGAGATGCATAGAGAATAGAGATATAGAGATGGTGTAGAGATGATAATGTGAGTGGGAATGAGAGATATAGAGATATAGGGCCTGAGACAAAGTATAGAGATGTAGAGATATCGAGAGATATGGAGATGTAGAGATAGAGATATAGAGATAGAGATATAGAGATAGAGATATAGAGATAGAGAGATATAGATATAGATAGAGATATAGAGATAGAGATATAGAGATATAGAGATAGAGATATAGAGATAGAGATATAGAGATAGAGATATAGAGATAGAGATATAGAGATAGAGATATAGAGATAGAGATATAGAGATAGAGATATAGAGATAGAGAGATAGAGATATAGAGATAGAGATATAGAGATAGAGATAGAGATATATAGAGATAGAGATAGAGATATATAGAGATAGAGATATAGAGATAGAGATATAGAGATAGAGATATAGAGATAGAGATATAGAGATAGAGATATAGAGATAGAGATATAGAGATAGAGATATAGAGATAGAGATATAGAGATAGAGATATAGAGATAGATAGAGATATAGAGATAGAGATATAGAGATAGAGATATAGAGATAGAGATATAGAGATAGAGATATAGAGATAGAGATATAGAGATAGAGATATAGAGATAGAGATATAGAGATAGAGATATAGAGATAGAGATATAGAGATAGAGATATAGAGATAGAGATATAGAGATAGAGATATAGAGATAGAGGGATATAGAGATATAGAGATAGAGATATAGAGATAGAGATATAGAGATAGAGATATAGAGAGAGAGATATAGAGATAGAGATATAGAGATTGAGATATAAAGATAGAAATATAGAGATAGAGAGATAGAGATAGAGATATAGAGATAGAGATATAGAGATATAGAGATAGAGATATAGAGATAGAGATATAGAGATAGAGATATAGAGATAGAGATATAGAGATAGAGATATAGAGATAGAGATATAGAGATAGAGATATAGAGATAGAGATATAGAGATAGAGATATAGAGATAGAGATATAGAGATAGAGATATAGAGATAGAGATATAGAGATAGAGATATAGAGATAGAGATATAGAGATAGAGATATAGAGATAGAGATATAGAGATAGAGATATAGAGATAGAGATATAGAGATAGAGATATAGAGATAGAGATATAGAGATAGAGATATAGAGATAGAGATATAGAGATAGAGATATAGAGATAGAGATATAGAGATAGAGATATATAGAGATAGAGATATATAGAGATAGAGATATAGAGATAGAGATATAGAGATAGAGATATAGAGATAGAGATATAGAGATAGAGATATAGAGATAGAGATATAGAGATAGAGATATAGAGATAGAGATATAGAGATAGAGATATAGAGATAGAGATATAGAGATAGAGATATAGAGATAGAGATATAGAGATAGAGATATAGAGATATAGAGATAGAGATATAGAGATAGAGATATAGAGATAGAGATATAGATAGATAGAGATATAGAGATAGAGATATAGAGATAGAGATATAGAGATAGAGATATAGAGATAGAGATATAGAGATAGAGATATAGAGATAGAGATATAGAGATAGAGATATAGAGATAGAGATATAGAGATAGAGATATAGAGATAGAGATATAGAGATAGAGATATAGAGATAGAGATATAGAGATAGAGATATAGAGATAGAGATATAGAGATAGAGATATAGAGATAGAGATAGATAGAGATAGAGATAGAGATAGATAGAGATAGATAGAGATATAGAGATATAGAGATAGAGATATAGAGATAGAGATATAGAGATAGAGATATAGAGATAGAGATATAGAGATAGAGATATAGAGATAGAGATATAGAGATAGAGATATAGAGATAGAGATATAGAGATAGAGATATAGAGATAGAGATATAGAGATAGAGATATAGAGATAGAGATATAGAGATAGAGATATAGAGATAGAGATATAGAGATAGAGATATAGAGATAGAGATATAGAGATAGAGATATAGAGATAGAGATATAGAGATAGAGATATAGAGATAGAGATATAGAGATAGAGATATAGAGATAGAGATATAGAGATAGAGATATAGAGATAGAGATATAGAGATAGAGAGATAGAGATATAGAGATAGAGATATAGAGATAGAGATATAGAGATAGAGATATAGAGATAGAGATATAGAGATAGAGATATAGAGATAGAGATATAGAGATAGAGATATAGAGATAGAGATATAGAGATAGAGATATAGAGATAGAGATATAGAGATAGAGATATAGAGATAGAGATATAGAGATAGAGATATAGAGATAGAGATATAGAGATAGAGATATAGAGATAGAGATATAGAGATTGAGATATAGAGATAGAGATATAGAGATAGAGATATAGAGATAGAGATATAGAGATAGAGATATAGAGATAGAGATATAGAGATAGAGATATAGAGATAGAGATATAGAGATAGAGATATAGAGATAGAGATATAGAGATAGAGATATAGAGATAGAGATATAGAGATAGAGATATAGAGATAGAGATATAGAGATAGAGATATAGAGATAGAGATATAGAGATAGAGATATAGAGATAGAGATATAGAGATAGAGATATAGAGATAGAGATATAGAGATAGAGATATAGAGATAGAGATATAGAGATAGAGAAATATAGAGATAGAGATATAGAGAGATAGAGATATAGAGATAGAGATATAGAGATAGAGATATAGAGATAGAGATATAGAGATAGAGATATAGAGATAGAGAGATAGAGATATAGAGATAGAGATATAGAGATAGAGATATAGAGATAGAGATATAGAGATAGAGATATAGAGATAGAGATATAGAGATAGAGATATAGAGATAGAGATATAGAGATAGAGATATAGAGATACAGATATAGAGATAGAGATATAGAGATAGAGATATAGAGATAGAGATATAGAGATAGAGTTATAGAGATATAGGCATAGAGATATACAGATAGAGATATAGAGATAGAGAGATAAAGATAAAGAGAGAGAGATATAGAGATAGAGATATAGAGATAGAGATATAGAGATAGAGATATAGAGATAGAGATATAGAGATAGAGATATAGAGATAGAGATATAGAGATAGAGATATAGAGATAGAGATATAGAGATATAGAGATAGAGATATAGAGATAGAGATATAGAGATAGAGATATAGAGATAGAGATATAGAGATAGAGATATAGAGATAGAGATATAGAGATAGAGATATAGAGATAGAGAAATAGAGATAGAGATATAGAGATAGAGATATAGAAGTAGAGATATAAAGATAGAGATATAGAGATAGAGATATAGAGATAGATATATAGAGATAGAGAGATAGAGATATAGAAATAGAGATATAGAGATAGAGATATAGAGATAGAGATATAGAGATAGAGATATAGAGATAGAGATATAGAGATAGAGATATAGAGATAGAGATATAGAGATAGAGATATAGGGAGATAGAGAGATAGAGATATAGAGATAGAGATATAGAGATAGAGATATAGAGATAGAGATATAGAGATACAGATATAGAGATAGAGATATAGAGATAGAGATATAGAGATAGAGATATAGAGATATAGAGATAGAGATATACAGATAGAGATATAGAGATAGAGATATAGACATAGAGATATAGAGATAGAGATATAGAGATAGAGATATAGAGATAGAGATATAGAGATAGAGATATAGAGATAGAGATATAGAGATAGAGATATAGAGATATAGAGATAGAGATATAGAGATAGAGATATAGAGATAGAGATATAGAGATAGAGATATAGAGATAGAGAGATATAGAGATAGAGATATAGAGATAGAGATATAGAGATAGAGATATAGAGATAGAGATATAGAGATAGAGATATAGAGATAGAGATATAGAGATAGAGATATAGAGATAGAGATATAGAGATAGAGATATAGAGATAGAGAGATAGAGATATAGAGATAGAGATATAGAGATAGAGATATAGAGATAGAGATATAGAGATAGAGATATAGAGATAGAGATATAGAGATAGAGATATAGAGATAGAGATAGATAGAGATAGATAGAGATAGATAGAGATAGAGATATAGATAGAGATAGAGATATAGAGATAGAGATAGAGATATAGATAGAGATATAGAGATAGAGATATAGAGATAGAGATATAGAGATAGAGATATAGAGATAGAGATATAGAGATATAGAGATAGAGATAGAGATAGAGATAGAGATAGAGATAGAGATAGAGAGAGATAGAGATAGAGATAGAGAGAGATAGAGATATAGAGATAGAGATATAGAGATAGAGATATAGAGATAGAGATATAGAGATAGAGATATAGAGATAGAGATATAGAGATAGAGATATAGAGATAGAGATATAGAGATAGAGATATAGAGATAGAGATAGAGATAGAGATATAGAGATAGAGATATAGAGATAGAGGGATATAGAGATAGAGATATAGAGATAGAGATATAGAGAGATATAGAGAGATATAGAGATAGAGATATAGAGATAGAGATATAGAGATAGAGATATAGAGATAGAGATATAGAGATAGAGATATAGAGATAGAGATATAGAGATAGAGATATAGAGATAGAGAGATAGAGATATAGAGATAGAGATATAGAGATAGAGATATAGAGATAGAGATATAGAGATAGAGATATAGAGATAGAGATATAGAGATAGAGATAGAGATAGAGATATAGAGATAGAGATATAGAGATAGAGAGATAGAGATATAGAGATAGAGATATAGAGATAGAGATATAGAGATAGAGATATAGAGATAGAGATATAGAGATAGAGATATAGAGATAGAGATATAGAGATAGAGATATAGAGATAGAGATATAGAGATAGAGATATAGAGATAGAGATATAGAGATAGAGATATAGAGATAGAGATATAGAGATAGAGATATAGAGATAGAGATATAGAGATAGAGAGCAGAGATATAGAGATAGAGATATAGAGATAGAGATATAGAGATAGAGATATAGAGATAGAGATATAGAGATAGAGATATAGAGATAGAAATATAGAAATAGAGATATAGAGATAGAGATATAGAGATAGAGATATAGAGATAGAGATATAGATATAGAGATATAGAGATAGAGATATAGAGATAGAGATATAGAGATAGGGATATAGAGATAGAGATATAGAGATAGAGATATAGAGATAGAGATATAGAGATAGAGATATAGAGATAGAGATATAGAGATAGAGATATAGAGATAGAGAGATAGAGATATAGAGATAGAGATATAGAGATAGAGATATAGAGATAGAGATATAGAGATAGAGATATAGAGATAGAGATATAGAGATAGAGATATAGAGATAGAGATATAGAGATAGAGATATAGAGATAGAGAGATAGAGATATAGAGATAGAGATATAGAGATAGAGATATAGAGATAGAGATATAGAGATAGAGATATAGAGATAGAGATATAGAGATAGAGATATAGAGATAGAGATATAGAGATAGAGATATAGAGATAGAGATATAGAGATAGAGATATAGAGATAGAGATATAGAGATAGAGATATAGAGATAGAGATATAGAGATAGAGATATAGAGATAGAGAGATAGAGATATAGAGATAGAGATATAGAGATAGAGATATAGAGATAGAGATATAGAGATAGAGAGATAGAGATATAGAGATAGAGATATAGAGATAGAGATATAGAGATAGAGATATAGAGATAGAGATATAGAGATAGAGATATAGAGATAGAGATATAGAGATAGAGATATAGAGATAGAGATATAGAGATAGAGATATAGAGATAGAGATATAGAGATAGAGATATAGAGATAGAGATATAGAGATAGAGATATAGAGATAGAGATATAGAGATAGAGATATAGAGATAGAGATATAGAGATAGAGATATAGAGATAGAGATATAGAGATAGAGATATAGAGATAGAGATATAGAGATAGAGATATAGAGATAGAGATATAGAGAGAGATATAGAGAGAGATATAGAGAGAGAGATAGATATAGAGATAGAGAGATAGAGATATAGAGATAGAGATATAGAGATAGAGATAGAGATATAGAGATAGACAGATAGAGATAGAGATATAGAGATAGAGATATAGAGATAGAGATATAGAGATAGTGATATAGAGATAGAGATATAGAGATATAGAGAGATAGAGATATAGAGATAGAGATATAGAGATAGAGATATAGAGATAGAGATATAGAGATAGAGATATAGAGATAGAGATATAGAGATAGAGATATAGAGATAGAGATATAGAGATAGAGAGATAGAGATATAGAGATAGAGATATAGATATAGAGATATAGAGATAGAGATATAGAGATAGAGATATAGAGATAGAGATATAGAGATAGAGATATAGAGATAGAGATATAGAGATAGAGATATAGAGATAGAGATATAGAGATAGAGATATAGAGATAGAGATATAGAGATAGAGATATAGAGATAGAGATATAGAGACAGAGAGATAGAGACAGAGAGATAGAGACAGAGAGATAGAGATATAGAGATAGAGATATAGAGATAGAGATATAGAGATAGAGATATAGAGATAGAGATATAGAGATAGAGATATAGAGATAGAGATATAGAGATAGAGATATAGAGATAGAGATATAGAGATAGAGATATAGAGATAGAGATATAGAGATAGAGATATAGAGATAGAGATATAGAGATAGAGATATAGAGATAGAGATAGAGAGATAGAGAGATAGAGAGATAGAGAGATATAGAGATATAGAGATATAGAGATATAGAGATAGAGATATAGACATAGAGATATAGAGATAGAGATATAGAAATAGAGAGATAGAGATATAGACATAGAGATATAGAGAGAGATATAGAGAGAGATATAGAGAGAGATATAGAGATAGAGATATAGAGATAGAGATATAGAGATAGAGATATAGAGATAGAGATATAGAGATAGAGATATAGAGATAGAGATAGAGAGAGATGTAGAGATAGAGATATAGAGATAGAGATATAGAGATAGAGATATAGAGATAGAGATATAGAGATAGAGATATAGAGATAGAGAGATAGAGATATAGAGATAGAGATATAGAGATAGAGATATAGAGATAGAGATATAGAGATAGAGATATAGAGATAGAGATATAGAGATAGAGATATAGAGATAGAGATATAGAGATAGAGATATAGAGATAGAGATATAGAGATAGAGATATAGAGATAGAGATATAGAGATAGAGATATAGAGATAGAGATATAGAGATAGAGATATAGAGATAGAGATATAGAGATAGAGATATAGAGATAGAGATATAGAGATAGAGATATAGAGATAGAGATATAGAGATAGAGATATAGAGATAGAGATATAGAGATAGAGATATAGAGATAGAGATATAGAGATAGAGATATAGAGATAGAGAGATAGAGATATAGAGATAGAGATATAGAGATAGAGATATAGAGATAGAGATATAGAGATAGAGATATAGAGATAGAGATATAGAGATAGAGATATAGAGATAGAGAGGAGAGATAGAGATATAGAGATAGAGATATAGAGATAGAGATATAGAGATAGAGATATAGAGATAGAGATATAGAGATAGAGATATAGAGATAGAGATATAGAGATAGAGATATAGAGATAGAGATATAGAGATAGAGATATAGAGATAGAGATATAGAGATAGAGATATAGAGATAGAGATATAGAGATAGAGATATAGAGAGAGAGATATAGAGAGAGAGAGAGATAGAGATATAGAGATAGAGATATAGAGATAGAGATATAGAGATAGAGATATAGAGATAGAGATATAGATAGAGAGATAGAGAGATAGAGATATAGATAGAGAGATAGAGAGATAGAGATATAGAGATAGAGAGATAGAGATATAGAGATAGAGATATAGAGATAGAGATATAGAGATAGAGATATAGAGATAGAGATATAGAGATAGAGATATAGAGATAGAGAGATAGAGATATAGAGATAGAGATATAGAGATAGAGATATAGAGATAGAGAGATAGAGATAGAGATATAGAGATAGAGATATAGAGATAGAGATATAGAGATAGAGATATAGAGATAGAGATATAGAGATAGAGATATAGAGATAGAGATATAGAGATAGAGATATAGAGATAGAGATATAGAGATAGAGATATAGAGATAGAGATATAGAGATAGAGATATAGAGATAGAGATATAGAGATAGAGATATAGAGATAGAGATATAGAGATAGAGATATAGAGATAGAGATATAGAGATAGAGATATAGAGATAGAGATATAGAGATAGAGATATAGAGATAGAGATATAGAGATAGAGATATAGAGATAGAGATATAGAGATAGAGATATAGAGATAGAGATATAGAGATAGAGATATAGAGATAGAGATATAGAGATAGAGATATAGAGATAGAGATATAGAGATAGAGAGATAGAGATATAGAGATAGAGATATAGAGATAGAGATATAGAGATAGAGATATAGAGATAGAGATATAGAGATAGAGATATAGAGATAGAGATATAGAGATAGAGATATAGAGATAGAGATATAGAGATAGAGATATAGAGATATAGAGATATAGAGATATAGAGATAGAGATATAGAGATAGAGATATAGAGATAGAGATATAGAGATAGAGAGATAGAGATATAGAGAATAGAGATATAGAGATAGAGATATAGAGATAGAGATAGAGAGATAGAGATATAGAGATAGAGATATAGAGATAGAGATATAGAGATAGAGATATAGAGATAGAGAGATAGAGATATAGAGATAGAGATATAGAGATATAGAGATAGAGATATAGAGATAGAGATATAGAGATAGAGATATAGAGATAGAGATATAGAGATAGAGATATAGAGATAGAGATATAGAGATAGAGATATAGAGATAGAGATATAGAGATAGAGATATAGAGATAGAGATATAGAGATAGAGATATAGAGATAGAGATATAGAGATAGAGATATAGAGATAGAGATATAGAGATAGAGATATAGAGATAGAGATATAGAGATAGAGATATAGAGATAGAGATATAGAGATAGAGATATAGAGATAGAGATATAGAGATAGAGATATAGAGATAGAGATATAGAGATAGAGATATAGAGATAGAGATATAGAGATACAGATATAGACACAGAGAGATAGAGATATAGAGATAGAGATATAGAGATAGAGATATAGAGATAGAGATATAGAGATAGAGATATAGAGATAGAGATATAGAGATAGAGATATAGAGATAGAGATATAGAGATAGAGAGATAGAGATATAGAGATAGAGATATAGAGATAGAGATATAGAGATAGAGATATAGAGATAGAGATAGAGAGATAGATAGAGAGATAGAGATATAGAGATAGAGATATAGAGATAGAGATATAGAGATAGAGATATAGAGATATAGAGATATAGAGATATAGAGATAGAGATATAGAGATAGAGATATAGAGATAGAGATATAGAGATAGAGAGATAGAGATATAGAGATAGAGATATAGAGATAGAGATATAGAGATAGAGATATAGAGATAGAGAGATAGAGATATAGAGATAGAGATATAGAGATATAGAGATAGAGATATAGAGATAGAGATATAGAGATAGAGATATAGAGATAGAGATATAGAGATAGAGATATAGAGATAGAGATATAGAGATAGAGATATAGAGATAGAGATATAGAGATAGAGATATAGAGATAGAGATATAGAGATAGAGATATAGAGATAGAGATATAGAGATAGAGATATAGAGATAGAGATATAGAGATAGAGATATAGAGATAGAGATATAGAGATAGAGATATAGAGATAGAGATATAGAGATAGAGATATAGAGATAGAGATATAGAGATAGACATATAGAGATAGAGATATAGAGATAGAGATATAGAGATAGAGATATAGAGATAGAGATATAGAGATAGAGATATAGAGATAGAGAGATAGAGATATAGAGATAGAGATATAGAGATAGAGATATAGAGATAGAGATATAGAGATAGAGATATAGAGATAGAGATATAGAGATAGAGATATAGAGATAGAGAGATAGAGATATAGAGATAGAGATATAGAGATAGAGATATAGAGATAGAGATATAGAGATAGAGATATAGAGATAGAGATATAGAGATAGAGATATAGAGATAGAGATATAGAGATAGAGATATAGAGATAGAGATATAGAGATAGAGATATAGAGATAGAGATATAGAGATAGAGATATAGAGATAGAGATATAGAGATAGAGATATAGAGATAGAGATATAGAGATAGAGATATAGAGATAGAGATATAGAGATAGAGATATAGAGATAGAGATATAGAGATAGAGATATAGAGATAGAGATATAGAGATAGAGATATAGAGATAGAGAGATAGAGATAGAGAGATAGAGATATACAGATAGAGATATAGAGATAGAGATATAGAGATAGAGATATAGAGATAGAGATATAGAGATAGAGATATAGAGATAGAGATATAGAGATAGAGATATAGAGATAGAGATATAGAGATAGAGATATAGAGATAGAGATATAGAGATAGAGATATAGAGATAGAGATATAGAGATAGAGATATAGAGATAGAGATATAGAGATAGAGATATAGAGATAGAGATATAGAGATAGAGATATAGAGATATAGAGATATAGAGATAGAGAGATAGAGATATAGAGATAGAGATATAGAGATAGAGATATAGAGATAGAGAGATAGAGATATAGAGATAGAGATATAGAGATAGAGATATAGAGATAGAGAGATAGAGATATAGAGATAGAGATAGAGATATAGAGATAGAGATATAGAGATAGAGATATAGAGATAGAGATATAGAGATATAGAGATAGAGATATAGAGATAGAGATAGAGATATAGATAGAGATAGAGATAGATATAGAGATAGAGATATAGAGATAGAGATATAGAGATAGAGATATAGAGATAGAGATATAGAGATAGAGATATAGAGATAGAGATATAGAGATAGAGAGATAGAGATATAGAGATAGAGATATAGAGATAGAGATATAGAGATAGAGATATAGAGATAGAGATATAGAGATAGAGATATAGAGATAGAGATATAGAGATAGAGATATAGAGATATAGAGATATAGAGATATAGAGATATAGAGATATAGAGAGAGAGAGATAGAGATAGAGATATAGAGATATAGAGATAGAGATATAGAGATATAGAGATAGAGATATAGAGATAGAGATATAGAGATAGAGATATAGAGATAGAGATAGAGATAGAGAGAGATATAGAGATAGATAGAGATAGAGAGATAGAGAGATAGAGAGATAGAGAGATAGAGAGATAGAGAGATAGAGATATAGAGATAGAGATATAGAGATAGAGATATAGAGATAGAGATATAGAGATAGAGATATAGAGATAGAGATATAGAGATAGAGATATAGAGATAGAGATATAGAGATAGAGATAGATATATAGAGATAGAGATAGATAGATAGAGATAGAGAGATAGAGATATAGAGATAGAGATATAGAGATAGAGATATAGAGATAGAGATATAGAGATAGAGATATAGAGATAGAGATATAGAGATAGAGATATAGAGATAGAGATATAGAGATAGAGAGATATAGAGATATAGAGATATAGAGATATAGAGATAGAGATATAGAGATAGAGATATAGAGATAGAGATATAGAGATAGAGATATAGAGATAGAGATATAGAGATAGAGATATAGAGATAGAGATATAGAGATAGAGATATAGAGATATAGAGATATAGAGATATAGAGATATAGAGATATAGAGATAGAGATATAGAGATAGAGATATAGAGATAGAGATATAGAGATAGAGATATAGAGATAGAGATATAGAGATAGAGATATAGAGATAGAGATATAGAGATAGAGATATAGAGATAGAGATATAGAGATAGAGATATAGAGATATAGAGATATAGAGATAGAGAGATAGAGATATAGAGATAGAGATATAGAGATAGAGATATAGAGATAGAGATATAGAGATAGAGATATAGAGATAGAGATATAGAGATAGAGATATAGAGATAGAGATATAGAGATAGAGATATAGAGATAGAGATATAGAGATAGAGATATAGAGATATAGAGATATAGAGATATAGAGATAGAGATATAGAGATAGAGATATAGAGATAGAGATATAGAGATAGAGAGATAGAGATATAGAGATAGAGATATAGAGATAGAGATATAGAGATAGAGATATAGAGATATAGAGATAGAGAGAGATATAGAGATATAGAGATATAGAGAGATAGAGAGATAGAGAGATAGAGATAGAGATATAGAGAAAGAGATATAGAGATAAAGAGATAGAGATATAGAGATAGAGATATAGAGATAGAGATATAGAGATAGAGATATAGAGATAGAGATATAGAGATAGAGATATAGAGATAGAGATATAGAGATAGAGAGATAGAGATAGAGAGATAGAGATATAGAGATAGAGATATAGAGATAGAGATATAGAGATAGAGATATAGAGATAGAGATATAGAGATAGAGATATAGAGAGAGAGATATAGAGATAGAGATAAAGAGATAGAGATATAGAGATATAGAGATATAGAGATATAGAGATAGAGATATAGAGATAGAGATATAGAGATAGAGATATAGAGATAGAGAGATAGAGATATAGAGATAGAGATATAGAGATAGAGATATAGAGATAGAGATATAGAGATAGAGATATAGAGATAGAGATATAGAGATAGAGATATAGAGATAGAGATATAGAGATAGAGATAGAGATATAGAGATAGAGATATAGAGATAGAGATATAGAGATAGAGATATAGAGATAGAGATATAGAGATAGAGATATAGAGATAGAGATATAGAGATAGAGATATAGAGAGAGAGAGAGATAGAGATATAGAGATAGAGATATAGAGATAGAGATATAGAGAGAGAGAGATATAGAGAGAGATATAGAGATAGAGATATAGAGATAGAGATATAGAGATAGAGATATAGAGATAGAGATATAGAGATAGAGATATAGAGATAGAGATATAGAGATAGAGATATATAGATAGAGATATAGAGATAGAGATATAGAGAGATATAGAGATATAGAGATATAGAGAGAGAGAGAGAGAGAGAGAGAGAGAGATAGCGAGAGAGAGAGAGAGAGATATAGAGAGAGAGATAGAGATATAGAGATAGAGATATAGAGATAGAGATATAGAGATAGAGATATAGAGATAGAGATATAGAGATAGAGATATAGAGATAGAGATATAGAGATAGAGATATAGAGATAGAGATATAGAGATAGAGATATAGAGATAGAGATATAGAGATAGAGATATAGAGATAGAGATATAGAGATAGAGATATAGAGATAGAGATATAGAGATAGAGATATAGAGATAGAGATATAGAGATAGAGATATAGAGATAGAGATATAGAGATAGAGATATAGAGATAGAGATATAGAGATAGAGATATAGAGATAGAGATATAGAGATAGAGATATAGAGATAGAGATATAGAGATAGAGATATAGAGATAGAGATATAGAGATAGAGATATAGAGATAGAGATATAGAGATAGAGATATAGAGATAGAGATATAGAGATAGAGATATAGAGATAGAGATATAGAGATAGAGATATAGAGATAGAGATATAGAGATAGAGATATAGAGATAGAGATATAGAGATAGAGATATAGAGATAGAGATATATAGAGATAGAGATATAGAGATAGAGATATAGAGATAGAGATATAGAGATAGAGATATAGAGATAGAGATATAGAGATAGAGATATAGAGATAGAGATATAGAGATAGAGATATAGAGATATAGAGATATAGAGATATAGAGATATAGAGATATAGAGATAGAGATATAGAGATAGAGATATAGAGATAGAGAGATAGAGATATAGAGATAGAGATATAGAGATAGAGATATAGAGATAGAGATATAGAGATAGAGATATAGAGATAGAGATATAGAGATAGAGATATAGAGATAGAGATATAGAGATAGAGATATAGAGATAGAGATATAGAGATAGAGATATAGAGATAGAGATATAGAGATAGAGATATAGAGATAGAGATATAGAGATAGAGATATAGAGATAGAGATATAGAGATAGAGATATAGAGATAGAGATATAGAGATAGAGATATAGAGATAGAGATATAGAGATAGAGATATAGAGATATAGAGATATAGAGATAGAGATATAGAGATAGAGATATAGAGATAGAGATATAGAGATAGAGAGATAGAGATATAGAGATAGAGATATAGAGATAGAGATATAGAGATAGAGATATAGAGATAGAGATAGAGAGATAGAGATATAGAGATAGAGAGAGAGAGATAGAGATATAGAGATAGAGAGATAGAGAGATAGAGATAGAGATATAGAGATAGAGATATAGAGATAGAGATATAGAGATAGAGATATAGAGATAGAGATATAGAGATAGAGATATAGAGATAGAGATATAGAGATAGAGATATAGAGATAGAGATATAGAGATAGAGATATAGAGATAGAGATATAGAGATAGAGATATAGAGATAGAGATATAGAGATAGAGATATAGAGATAGAGATATAGAGATAGAGATATAGAGATAGAGATATAGAGATAGAGATATAGAGATAGAGATATAGAGATAGAGATATAGAGATAGAGATATAGAGATAGAGATATAGAGATAGAGATATAGAGATAGAGATATAGAGATAGAGATATAGAGATAGAGAGATAGAGATATAGAGATAGAGATATAGAGATAGAGATATAGAGATAGAGATATAGAGATAGAGATATAGAGATAGAGATATAGAGATAGAGATATAGAGATAGAGATATAGAGATAGAGATATAGAGATAGAGATATAGAGATAGAGATATAGAGATAGAGATATAGAGATAGAGATATAGAGATAGAGATATAGAGATAGAGATATAGAGATAGAGATATAGAGATAGAGATATAGAGATAGAGATATAGAGATAGAGATATAGAGATAGAGATATAGAGATAGAGATATAGAGATAGAGATATATAGAGATATAGAGATATAGAGATATAGAGATATAGAGATATAGAGATATAGAGATAGAGATATAGAGATAGAGATATAGAGATAGAGATATAGAGATAGAGATATAGAGATAGAGATATAGAGATAGAGATATAGAGATAGAGATATAGAGATAGAGATATAGAGATAGAGATATAGAGATAGAGATATAGAGATAGAGATATAGAGATAGAGATATAGAGATAGAGATATAGAGATAGAGATATAGAGATAGAGATATAGAGATAGAGATATAGAGATAGAGATATAGAGATAGAGATATAGAGATAGAGATATAGAGATAGAGATATAGAGATAGAGATATAGAGATAGAGATATAGAGATAGAGATATAGAGATATCGAGATATCGAGATATCGAGATATCGAGATATCGAGATATAGAGATATAGAGATATAGAGATATAGAGATATAGAGATATAGAGATATAGAGATATAGAGATATAGAGATAGAGATATAGAGATATAGAGATAGAGATATAGAGATAGAGATATAGAGATAGAGATATAGAGATATAGAGATAGAGATATAGAGATAGAGATATAGAGATAGAGATATAGAGATAGAGATATAGAGATAGAGATATAGAGATAGAGATATAGAGATAGAGATATAGAGATAGAGATATAGAGATAGAGATATAGAGATAGAGATATAGAGATAGAGATATAGAGATAGAGATATAGAGATAGAGATATAGAGATAGAGATATAGAGATAGAGATATAGAGATAGAGATATAGAGATAGAGATATAGAGATAGAGATATAGAGATAGAGATATAGAGATAGAGATATAGAGATAGAGATATAGAGATAGAGATATAGAGATAGAGATATAGAGATAGAGATATAGAGATAGAGATATAGAGATAGAGATATAGAGATAGAGATATAGAGATAGAGATATAGAGATAGAGATATAGAGATAGAGATATAGAGATAGAGATATAGAGATAGAGATATAGAGATAGAGATATAGAGATAGAGATATAGAGATAGAGATATAGAGATAGAGATATAGAGATAGAGATATAGAGATAGAGATATAGAGATAGAGATATAGAGATAGAGATATAGAGATAGAGATATAGAGATAGAGATATAGAGATAGAGATAGAGATATAGAGAGAGATATAGAGATAGAGATATAGAGATAGAGATATAGAGATAGAGATATAGAGATAGAGATATAGAGATAGAGATATAGAGATAGAGATATAGAGATAGAGATATAGAGATAGAGATATAGAGATAGAGATATAGAGATAGAGATATAGAGATAGAGATATAGAGATAGAGATATAGAGATAGAGATATAGAGATAGAGATATAGAGATAGAGATATAGAGATAGAGATATAGAGATAGAGATATAGAGATAGAGATATAGAGATAGAGATATAGAGATAGAGATATAGAGATAGAGATATAGAGATAGAGATATAGAGATAGAGATATAGAGATAGAGACATAGAGATAGAGATATAGAGATAGAGATATAGAGATAGAGATATAGACATAGAGATATAGAGATAGAGATATAGAGATAGAGATATAGACATAGAGATATAGAGATAGAGATATAGAGATAGAGATATAGAGATAGAGATATAGAGATAGAGATATAGAGATAGAGATATAGAGATAGAGATATAGAGATAGAGATATAGAGATAGAGATATAGAGATAGAGATATAGAGATAGAGATATAGAGATAGAGAGATAGAGATATAGAGATAGATATATAGAGATAGATATATAGAGATAGATATATAGAGATATAGAGATATAGAGATATAGAGATATAGAGATATAGAGATATAGAGATATAGAGATATAGAGATAGAGATATAGAGATAGAGATATAGAGATAGAGATATAGAGATAGAGATATAGAGATAGAGATATAGAGATAGAGATATAGAGATATAGAGATATAGAGATAGAGATATAGAGATAGAGATATAGAGATAGAGATATAGAGATAGAGATATAGAGATAGAGATATAGAGATAGAGATATAGAGATAGAGATATAGAGATAGAGATATAGAGATAGAGATATAGAGATAGAGATATAGAGATAGAGATATAGAGATAGAGATATAGAGATAGAGATATAGAGATAGAGATATAGAGATAGAGATATAGAGATAGAGATATAGAGATAGAGATATAGAGATAGAGATATAGAGATAGAGATATAGAGATAGAGATATAGAGATAGAGATATAGAGATAGAGATATAGAGATAGAGATATAGAGATAGAGATATAGAGATAGAGATATAGAGATAGAGATATAGAGATAGAGATATAGAGATAGAGATATAGAGATAGAGATATAGAGATAGAGATATAGAGATAGAGATATAGAGATAGAGATATAGAGATAGAGATATAGAGATAGAGATATAGAGATAGAGATATAGAGATAGAGATATAGAGATAGAGATATAGAGATAGAGATATAGAGATAGAGATATAGAGATAGAGATATAGAGATAGAGATATAGAGATAGAGATATAGAGATATAGAGATAGAGATATAGAGATAGAGATATAGAGAGAGACATATAGAGAGAGAGATATAGAGAGAGAGATATAGAGATAGACATATAGAGATAGAGATATAGATGTAGACATATAGAGATAGAGATATAGAGATAGAGACTAAGAGGTAGAGATATAGAGATAGAGAGATAGAGATATAGAGATAGAGATATAGAGATAGAGATATAGAGATAGAGATATAGAGATATAGAGATATAGAGATAGAGATATAGAGATAGAAATATAGATATAGAGATATAGAGATAGAGATATAGAGATAGAGATATAGAGATAGAGATATAGAGATAGAGATATAGAGATAGAGATATAGAGATAGAGATATAGAGATAGAGATATAGAGATAGAGATATAGAGATAGAGATATAGAGATAGAGATATAGAGATAGAGATATAGAGATAGAGATATAGAGATAGAGATATAGAGATAGAGATATAGAGATAGAGATATAGAGATAGAGATATAGAGATAGAGATATAGAGATAGAGATATAGAGATAGAGATATAGAGATAGAGATATAGAGATAGAGATATAGAGATAGAGATATAGAGATAGAGATATAGAGATAGAGATATAGAGATAGAGATATAGAGATAGAGATATAGAGATAGAGATATAGAGATAGAGATATAGAGATAGAGATATAGAGATAGAGATATAGAGATAGAGATATAGAGATAGAGATATAGAGATAGAGATATAGAGATAGAGATATAGAGATAGAGATATAGGGAAAGAGATATAGAGATAGAGATATAGAGATAGAGATATAGAGATAGAGATATAGAGATAGAGATATAGAGATAGAGATATAGAGATACAGATATAGAGATAGAGATATAGAGATAGAGATATAGAGATAGAAATATAGAGATAGAGATATAGAGATAGAGATATAGAGATAGAGATATAGAGATAGAGATATAGAGATAGAGATATAGAGATAGAGATATATAGATAGAGATATAGACATATAGATATAGAGATAGAGATATAGAGATACAGATATAGAGATAGAGATATAGAGATAGAGATATAGACATAGAGATATAGAGATAGAAAGATAGAGATATAGATATAGAGATAGAGATATAGAGATAGAGATATAGAGATAGAGATATAGAGATAGAGATATAGAGATAGAGATATAGAGATAGAGATATAGAGATAGAGATATAGAGATAGAGATATAGAGATAGAGATATAGAGATAGAGATATAGAGATAGAGATATAGAGATAGAGATATAGAGATAGAGATAGAGAGATAGAGATATAGAGATAGAGATATAGAGATAGAGATATAGAGATAGAGATATAGAGATAGAGTTATAGAGATAGAGATAGAGATAGAGATAGAGATAGAGATATAGAGATAGAGATATAGAGATAGAGATATAGAGATAGAGATATAGAGATAGAGATATAGAGATAGAGATATAGAGATAGAGATATAGAGATAGAGATATAGAGATAGAGATATAGAGATATAGAGATAGAGATATAGAGATATAGAGATAGATATAGAGATATAGAGATAGATATAGAGATATAGAGATAGATATAGAGATATAGAGATAGATATAGAGATATAGAGATAGATATAGAGATATAGAGATAGATATAGAGATATAGAGATAGATATAGAGATATAGAGATAGATATAGAGATATAGAGATAGATATAGAGATATAGAGATAGATATAGAGATATAGAGATAGATATAGAGATATAGAGATAGATATAGAGATATAGAGATAGATATAGAGATATAGAGATAGATATAGAGATATAGAGATAGATATAGAGATATAGAGATAGATATAGAGATATAGAGATAGATATAGAGATATAGAGATAGATATAGAGATATAGAGATAGATATAGAGATATAGAGATAGATATAGAGATATAGAGATAGATATAGAGATATAGAGATAGATATAGAGATATAGAGATAGATATAGAGATATAGAGATAGATATAGAGATATAGAGATAGATATAGAGATATAGAGATAGATATAGAGATATAGAGATAGATATAGAGATATAGAGATAGATATAGAGATATAGAGATAGATATAGAGATATATAGATAGAGATATATAGATAGAGATATATAGATAGAGATATATAGATAGAGATATATAGATAGAGATATATAGATAGAGATATATAGATAGAGATATATAGATAGAGATATATAGATAGAGATATATAGATAGAGATATAGATAGAGATATATAGATAGAGATATATAGATAGAGATATATAGATAGAGATATAGATAGAGATATAGATAGAGATATAGATAGAGATATAGATAGAGATATAGATAGAGATATAGATAGAGATATAGATAGAGATATAGATAGAGATATAGATAGAGATATAGATAGAGATATAGATAGAGATATAGATAGAGATATAGATAGAGATATAGATAGAGATATAGATAGAGATATAGATGGAGATATAGATGGAGATATAGATGGAGATATAGATAGAGATATAGATAGAGATATAGATAGAGATATAGATAGAGATATAGATAGAGATATAGATAGAGATATAGATAGAGATATAGATAGAGATATAGATAGAGATATAGATAGAGATATAGATAGAGATATAGATAGAGATATAGATAGAGATATAGATAGAGGTATAGATAGAGATATAGATAGAGATATAGATAGAGATATAGATAGAGATATAGATAGAGATATAGATAGAGATATAGATAGAGATATAGATAGAGATATATATAGAGATATATATAGAGATATAGATAGAGATATAGATAGAGATATAGATAGAGATATAGATAGAGATATAGATAGAGATATAGATAGAGATATAGATAGAGATATAGATAGAGATATAGATAGATAGATAGATAGAGATAGATAGATAGATAGAGATAGATAGATAGATAGAGATAGATAGATAGATAGAGATAGATAGATAGATAGAGATAGATAGATAGATAGAGATAGCTAGATAGAGATAGATAGAGATAGATAGATAGAGATAGATAGATAGAGATAGATAGATAGAGATAGATAGATAGAGATAGATAGATAGAGATAGATAGATAGAGATAGATAGATAGAGATAGATAGATAGAGATAGATAGATAGAGATAGATAGATAGAGATAGATAGATAGAGATAGATAGATAGAGATAGATAGATAGAGATAGATAGATAGAGATAGATAGATAGAGATAGATAGATAGAGATAGATAGATAGAGATAGATAGATAGAGATAGATAGATAGAGATATATAGATAGAGATATATAGATAGATATTAGCAGAGATAAAATGTTATGCTTTAGACGCACACAGACACACACACTAGTGCTTGACCAATATCGGCAATTTTTTGGGAATCAGCAGATTGGGGTCGGTGTGATTACCGACTGCAGTACATACTGTATATAACCCAAAAACCTGGAGTAGCTTTCACCCTTGTTTTGGTGGAATTTTAAGAGATAAATAAATAAAAAAACAACGTTGCATTTATATAGACGTTTGAAAGAGATGTTCACCAACATTAATCTTTCTTAACAGCTGCGTGTGACAGGTGGAAAAAAGATTTGGTGGCGATTTGTGTAAGTTAGAAAACATTTAATACGGCAAATGGCTCAGAAATCGGGGGTTATCGAATGTACACTACATGGCCAACAGTATGTGGACACCCCTTCTAATTAGTGGGATTTGGCTATTTCAGTCACACCCATTGCTGACTGGAGTATAAAATCAATGACACAACCTTGCAATTCCATAGGCAAACATTGGCAGTAGAATGGGCCGTACTGAAGAGCTCAGTGACTTTCAATGTGGCACCATCATCGGATGCTACCTTACCAACAAGTCAGTTCATCAAATTTCTGCCCTGATAGAGCTGCCCCGGTCAACAGTAAGTGCTGTTATTGTGAAGTGGAAACATCTAGGAGCAACAACAGCTCAGCTGTCAAGTGGTAGGCCACACAAGCTGACAGAACGGGATCGCCAAGTGCTGAAATGCGTAGCGTGGAAAAATTGTCTGTCGTCGGTTACAATACTCACGACCGAGTTCCAAACTGACTCTGGAAGCAACGTCAGCACAAGCACCATTGGTCAAGTGCTTCATGAAATGGGTATCCATGGTTAAAAAGCCACACACTCGCCTAAGATCACCATGCGCAATGCCAAACGTCGGCTGGAGTGGTGTAAAGCTCACCGCCATTTCACTGGAGCAGTGGAAACACGTTTTCTGAAGTGATGAAACACGCTTCACCATCTGGCATTCCGATGGACAAATCTGGGTTTGGCGGATGCCAGGATAACTCTTCCTGCCCGAATGCATAGTGCCAACTGTAAAGAATAATGGTCCGGGGTTGTTTTTCATGGTTCGGGCTCGGCCCCTTAGTTCCAGTGAAGGAAAATCTTAACGCTACAGCATACAATGGCATTCGAGGTTATTCTGTGCTTCCAACTTTGTGGCAACAGTTTGGGAAAGGCCCTTTTCTGTTTCAGCATGACAATGTCCCCGTGCACAAAGTGAGGTCCATATAGAAATGGTTTTTCGAGATCGGTGTGGAAGAACTTGACTGGCCTGCACAGAGCCCTGACCTCAGCCCCATCAAACACCTTTGGGAAGAATTGGAACTGACTGTGAGCCAGACCTAATCGCCCAACATTAGTGCCCGACCTCACCAATGCTTTTGTGGCTGAATGGAACCAAATCGCCACAGCAATGTTCCAACATCAGTCTTCCCAGAAGAGTG
>NW_028222720.1:17500-28369 GCF_056783735.1 Eptatretus burgeri | reverse complement strand
TGGAAGATGTAATTCCCCTGGTATTCCAGTAGTTGTAAATTTACTTCCTGATAAAAACTTTTGTATATCTCCTCCGAGTTTGTGTTTGGAGATAAATTGATTTTTTTGAACCACACACCGAACATATACCTTTTTGTATAACCCTGTTATTTTTACTTTTAATATATGAAATATTTTTAGTATTAGTTTTCTTTTTACATTTGAGACAATAACTCATTTATTTATGAGAAAAATTTCTGCAGAGTGCAAAAACCTTTTTAGTTTCCAACATGCACATTTGAATCTTAATTTTTAAAACATAAAGAATCCTTAGAAATGCCTTCACTCTCTCCTCCATTTATTTAAGAAAAAACTTGAATTAAAATGAATAGCTTGACGATGCTAATAGTTTTGTTGAAAGTATTGCAAATAGACTTGTTAATTCTTTGTATTCCTTCCTGGTGGGTTGAGTTATTTTCTGTAATACCTCTATTCTTTTTTGAATCTCACTGGTTTCCATACTATAATATTTATTTATTCTCTCTCTTTCCTCCCTCTCTCTCTTCTCCCTCTCCTCCCTCTCTCTCTTCTCTTTTTCCTCCTTCTCTTTCTTCTCTCTTTTCCTCCTTCTCTCTCTCTTCTCCTTTTCCTCCTTCTCTTTCTTCTCCCTCTCTCTCTTCTCTCTTTCCTCCCTCTCTCTATTCTCTCTTTCCTCCTTCTCTCTCTCCTCCTTCTCCTTTTCCTCCTCTTCCCTCTCTTCTTCAACTCCTTCCTCATCCCTTACTATACTTGAATCGTTTACACCCCATAGAATATTATACATATATTCATCAGGATTTCTTGTTATTCCTGTATCCAAAATAATTTTTACAACAGGAAACCAATAAAATTTCTTTTGAATTTCTAAAAGAGCCTTACCTTTTCTTAACCTTATAATTTTTTCATTATTTAACATTCTAATTAAATCTAAAGTTGTCGGTTTATCAACATCAGCATAATGCCAATCTTTTATTGAAAATACCTCATTCTTATGTTGTAGAACATATTTATTAAAATACCGAATACCCTTTTCTTGAAGGTATGCTTGGACACAGAAATGATAATTTTCTTGAAGCCTTCTTGCTGTCATTTATGTATTAGAAATATATGTTAAAATAATATTATGTACAGCACGAAACACCTCCCCATCTTCCCATAGTTAAATCATTTTTGTATTTCCTTACTTATTATATATAATCCTGTTTTTTCTGTTTTCATGAGATAAGCAAGAGCAAAACCATTATTATATTTACCCTTATTAAATTCTTTTATTTGTTGTTTACTAATCGTGGCTCCACAAAACTCATTCTCGATACCAAGTGGATAATATTCTTCCTTACGAGACTGATTTAATTGTTCCAGGTCTTCGAGGTTAATTTTAAATGACCAATTATACCCTAAATCATTCATATCATACCCCCATTGTTCTATTCTCATACAAACGATACGCCCTTCTTTATAAAAAATTATTTTAATTCGAACTGTGAATTCTGTATGACCTGGAGATAATATCAACACTTCTGTATCTTTAGAATACACAGCCGTTTTATTTAAGTATATATATATTGTGATAAATCGCTTAATCTCACCAAGTCATTCGCGTCAGTCGGGCTTGATAATTTTTTAATTTATAAGCATTTTTCATGTTAATATTTTTGTTTATATTATATTTATGTCGTTCAGCCTGTGCCTTTGTGTAATAATTTGATAAATCAATATCCAGTTCTTGAGATACACCAAAGATAGAACCATCTTTACCAACATAAGTCATTTATATTAGATTAAAAATAATATCATAAAATTTTTTATTTTTGTTGAGTTGAAATAACACATATAGACATAATTGACCACAACACTTGGAATTTAATTCTTGGACTTGAAATGTTTGATAAACACCATTCTGTAAGAATTTTATGACTTCAACAGGTGGTGGAAGACCAAAACTATCAAAATAATATTTGTCTTGACTATTAAAAATACAAACCCAATGAGAACCGTTCCCATCATTATCTTCTAAGTTCATAATAATATTCTTTGTATGTTTCGACACATTTGTTAATTCATCTCTCATACAAATAACCACATTATGAATTTTTAATTTCTTACAATATTTGACAAGTTGTAAATTTGATGTTGTATTCTTTCCAAATTCTTTCAACCACTCATCAATGTTCATTTATTTATTAAAAAGATATAATCCATTACCTCTTTTCGTTAATTTTACACCTGCTTGTGCTATAGAAGAAAGCATATCTCCAACTAACAATCTCGCTTTATCAGGCAGACCTTCAAGTTTTTCAGCAAAATCTACAATTACACCACTTCCACTAATTTGTTTCTCCAACTCTTTGTTATGTCTTTCCAATTCTTTTGAGCCTGGAGTTGAGCCTTCCTTTCGTTGGCAGTTTTGACCGCTGTTGAAATACCACCCGTCAATGCTCCAACCGCACTTAAACCAGCAAATAAAGGAATTAGAAATGGGAGAAATCCTCCACTGCCTCTCTTATTGAATATTTTTTCAACATTGGTTTTGTCATTTTAATTTTAAGTGAGCCAGTGTCATTCAAGATTTTAACCTGTTCTCTTGTGAGCAAAACATCAATTCTTACTGCTCCTTTTCTCTGAATTGTATTAACGTTAATCGTACAAGGCTTTTGATTTTGAACACAAGATGATAGTTTATGAAGATTGATTTGATTAACATATACCCCAGTTGGTACTTTGCCACTCATTTATTTAACAAAAAATTATGTGAGACTAATCATCACACCATTATCTGTATTAATCTGCAATTCTGTTTCTTCCAAAAGCAAACAATATGTATCAACTTCTTCACTCTCTCCTCTTTCAATGTATAGGGAAGTATCCACTCGATTAGACTTTATAGTTTCTTTTTGAGCGCTCAGGTCAAACGTATAGATTGTATACAAACTTTTAAATGCTGTCATATCCAAAATAGGTTCTTTATTTCCATTACTTTCACACACCTTTTGGTAAGACTTGTATGCTTCAGCAAAATCATTTTTTCCCAATTAATTTCCAATCTATCTCGTGGATAAAATGTTCCATCTAGAGAAACGCGAAGTTGTTTCACCTTAGCATTATCACTCAATGCATTATTCTTATCAGTCGCAGTATCACCATCTGGCTTTTTAAAAATCATCCACAGATATCGTGGCTTTCCTTCCAGAACACCCAAATTCCACGTGTAAGTAGTTTGATTGAGTTTAACGTGTTGACATCTTCTTTTGAGGTATGATACACTGAGTGGTTTCTTTGAGTTAAGTCTTCGATTCAACATCTCTTCTGTTTTAAGATTAGGAGTATATTCACTGATATACCAACTCATCTCCTCAATTACAAATTTATTCTGATCACCAAAAGCATTACCAACACCAAAAAGCAATCTATTTTCATTATCATTCCTTTGTAGTTGAAATCTAATTTTAAGACCATACAGAACTTTATCATAATCACAAAATCCAAATATACCTTTAAGAGGAACTGCCACAGTAAAACTATTTTCTGCTTTTGTATCATCATTATACATTCCTTTCCTTTGAATATATCCAGGGTCTGTGTTTGTTCCCGTTGACATATCAGGAATAAAACCTTCAACAGACCCCTTTCCCATTCTATCACTGAATGTATAGAGTGTAAATTTCATCATTTCAGATACAGCAGAGACATAATCAACCGCTTCAACTTCTTGTGTTCCAATATACAATCGCACACTATCAAACATTTTCCAGAAGAAATCATTTACAAGTGTAGCGTTTGTGTTATTCCCAGCCTTAGTGAATTTAAATTTACACAACAAGAAACTTTTCGGAGAGATTCAAATAGGTTTGTTGATTATTTATTTCAAAACTTTTTGTACCATTTGTATTCCAGTCTGTTCCAGTTATTGCATTTACCTTGAAGTAATCTTCTTTTTTAGTGGAGTTTGAGATAATAATAGTATCATCCAAATCATAGATACTATCAATTGCTTCCATACTTGTATTTATTTAGGAAAAAAGATGTTAAAACTTTTGAAACCCTGATCCAAGTATTTGAATTATTTTCTGTCGTTCTTGGGGGGACAACTGAGTTTTACCTTTCTTAATTTCTTTTATTGCTTGTAATTTATGAGATTCTTTCTGAGCATCTTTTATACTCTTTACAGCACCTGCTACATTTCCCACAGCAGAAGCAGTTGAACCAATTAGGTCTTTATGTTTAAGAATAGTTGAACCAATACCCATGAGAGTATCAATTATCCCATCTCCTCTAAATTGATGTCCAACACCCCTTTGTCTCTTAGGTTTATAGTATCCTCTACCAAGATACATACCTTCACCCTTGTAGTACGGGGAAAGGAACATCCCATCCCCTGTAATTATTTTATATTTTCCCAACTCGTGCTTCCTCACAATAACCATCGTATTTATTTATTGAAAAACTTCACGTAGGTGAATTCTGATGGATATAACTTCTCCATTAAAAGAAATCACACGATTATCTTGGTCGGTTATCCTAAAATTTACTCTGTGTATGGTTTTTCCTGACACAGGTAGATAAACCAAATTTTTAGGCTCCATATTGAATTTATAACCAATTGGGGTTGAGTATGCGCTGAATGAAAATATTGTATTTGTTTTTAATCCATCATTATAAGCACCATCAATCAAATCACAGTGAATTAACACCGAATTTATTCCTGAGGATATTTGAATGACATTATCACTGTAAAACGTCCCATTAGTTTCAATCTTTTTTTGAGGAGAAACCTAATAACTCTCTAAATGAATTATCAATTGTGAAATCAACCTTGTAGTTATTTTTAACTTTAATCGTTGATTTTGAAGTATGTTTTTGAATGTTTATAACAATATTTTTTGGTTCATCACCCTGTTCTTTCATAAGACGAGCAATTTCGGAAGATATTTGAGAAATCTCGTATGCTCCGGGTGAGACTGTTATCGTTTTGTATCCACTTCCCGGATTATAACTAAACTTGTCATTTTTCTCGGTTATATTAAATAAGGTATTATAAGTCTCCATGGACAATAAAGATGCCTCATATTCTTTTGTTGTGTCAAGTTGTAGTGGGTATGGGAATGAAGATGTGTGGTCGCTTGTTGTGAAATTAAAACTCAGGATTGTGCTTCTCATCTTATTTAATATGAGATAAAATGTCTTTATATTGAGATTTATTAATTATTTTCATGTTCATCAACTGGTCTAAAATGGCTGATGCTTCATTAAAACAATTGTTATTTCCAGCCTTCTTACTGCCGAACAACAATAACAGTCTATTAACTAATTGCGATGGGTCATTTGGAAGAAAACTAATACCTGAACCAAGGATACTTAAAGCCTGAATAATGTGTTTCTCCTTCTCATTCTTCCTACTTTTACCAGAAAGAATAACCTTATAATTTAGAGTGTTCAGCAAATCAATATATACTCTATCATCATTATTTTCCATATCCAATGGTTTATCAATATACTTTGATTCATCCCTCACAGTTGAACCTTGTCTTCCATCTTTGTGAGAAGAAACATTAATCTCGGAGTTAGTTTAACAGGGGGTTGAGCAGAACTTAAGAACCTTAATTCATCATTAAATATCAATACCTTTTCTTGAACAAGATGAAATATTGCTGGTTGTTCTGTTGGAATGAGTCCTGCTTTGGTTTTTGAATCCGCTGAATATTCATTGTTTTGAACAGCATTCACAATATAATCAGGGGGTTGATTAATATCTTCCAGTTGTTGAAATAAACCTTCATCATCATATTCTAATTCTCCTAAATGCTCTAATTCTTCCTCCGTCATTTGACTGAAATCTTTTAACATTTGAAGCTTTCTAGGAGTATATTCTACTGTGGGAACTGTGGAAACATCTTTCATTTTTTCTTGGGAAGTTTTTAAAAGTGGTTTAAAAAATTTCTCTTGTTTTTTTTCAAATGCTTCTTCGCCCGTTAGTTTCTGTCTGCGTTTCTTCTTTATGTCTTCCTGTTGTTTTACAACTTTTGAAACCAACTCTTGATGTTCCTTAAATCTTCTTGCTCTTTCTTTTGTATCCATTTATTTATTGTAAAATATCATTTAATGAATTGTAAAGATCAACAGGGAAATTTTCCTTTTCTTCATCATTCAAGTAGATGTGTTCAAATAAATCCTTTTCTTTAAATATTTCATCAAATTCTTTATTAACATTAATGCGAGTTGTAATTTCTTCTTCACTAATCCTTGCATCTCTGCTTTTCATACGTTTGTGTTGAGTTTCTTCATGGACATCAAAACCGAATGATAAAATCTTCACTCCGCTCAGATATTTAATAATTTGTCTCGTTCCTTCTGGATTAGTTTCTAATATCCCAACACCACCAGATTTTAGTTTCTTTAACTCACTCTTACAATGTGAATATTTTGTTGTACCAAGAGAAACCTCCTCAAATATTTGTCCTTCATTCCTCAATCGCATATGTTCCTCCACTGAAATATAGTGATAATCTTCACCTTTTACTTCTCCAGGTCTTATTGCTCTAGTTGTTGTTGATACAATGCGTATCACGGGATGTTTTTTAAGTAAATTTACAATATTCTCATTTGTACTACACAAGAACCTTGATTTATGAAAGTTTTTTCCAGAAGCAGATTTACCCACAAGATTTATAATAATAGTTGTCATTTATATATGTAATTGTTTATAAAACAAAAAATATATCCCTTAATATCTCATCTTGTTTCACAACAATATATTTATATTTTTCAGTCGTGTGCTTCATATAATCCTCAAATTTCTTTTTACTACATAATGTAGAACAATTATCTCTCCAAAAATTATTGATATCTATTGAATTTAACTTGAATAAAATAAAAGTATTAGCATTGTTTCTGATGGAACGACGAGGAAGTTGAAAGTACGATTGACTAAGATAAATACAATTACAAGAAGAATGTCTCCCTCTTGTGTAGTAGCTGTCCATTACCGTTTGGTTTCTCTCATTAACACAATCATCAAAGATAACGAGGTTCTTTTTGATTTATCCAAATCTTGGGGAGACGGTATATCATCCGTATTATCACTAAGAATACAAGTTATAAGATTTGATTTCTTTTTACATCTCTGTGTATCACAAAATAGTTGAATTATATCTTCAATGTTATAATCATTTAGGTTTTTTTTGACGTTTAAATAAACCTATTATATCTTCTTTTGAAGACCAGCATTAAAACCTTGTGAGAGTAGTTGATACTCTGGTTGAAAACTCGACTTTGTGAAAATTATTAAATTATCATAATCTAAAAAGTTGGGAGTGAGGAGCATTTTTAAAAGTAAGCAGGTTTTTCCACATCCACTTGAACCAACTATGAGACATCTTAATGAATTTGGGAGATTTTTATGGTTGTTAAATTTTATCTTATTTTCCCAAATAGGTAAAAAATCATTCATTTATATATTTGAAAAACAGGTTGTTTAATTTATTATTGGCTTTTTTAGAAACTCTATATTTTATCCTAAGTTCAGGTTTAATTTCAAGATAATCCATTATTTTATTTATACAATATCTTGTGTTGATATTTCCCTGAAAATTACATCCATGAATAATATACAACAACAATCCTTTGAACATTTCTCTTATACGTTCAGTTTCTTCCCTTGTAAGGAAAGGTGTGTTATCATCCTCATACTTTACATTCATTTCTATAATCAATCTTGTAAAGTAATTCATTTTTGGTGTAAATCTAAAAGAATTATTTTCCTTTTTATATTTTTTATTATCATTAATTAGAAGATAATCACAGAATATACATTGTTTATAGGCTTTTGACTCTGTGTTTAATCCCCGTCTTTCACACGCAGGACAATTCTCAAATTTGTCATATGGAGAATCAGGAAAGTCTAGCATATTTATAAAGTAAAACTTTACTTAAACTGAAATTCATCTATACTTTCAGTTGTATATTACCATCGATATCGATATACTTTTTTTCATTATCAGATTCAACGACAACATTTTTTATATTAAAGGTAATTTTAAAATTATCGTTAACTACTATTGAACGAAATGTCATTTCACCTGATATATTAACATCCTTTATTTCATCAGGATTTACATCTTTAAGGTTGTTGAAAAAAATACAAATTTCTCCTTGCATATTACAGATGGTCTTATCTTTTCTTTCTAAAGCTTCATCCATAAGGTTTTTGTTCTTTGATACTTTTTCTTGTTTCATTGCTTTTTCTAGTTTTGAATATATTACTAGAAGGAGAGGAGAAACTTTTGTTAGAGATACTTTAATTGATGTTCTACCAGGTATACTAAAAGCCCTTCCACTGAAGGAAATTGAAGAACTCATATTATTTACCATAATAGTTTTTATCCAATAGTTGTTATATTTATCTTTGTTCAATTTTACATCCTTGACATATTTCTCAGTATCTTTAACAGATGAAGAGATTGATTGAAACTTGTCTTTTGTGTCTTGAAACATTGTATTTATTAAGTGAAAAAGTTGGAGGATAAAATGTTTTTAAGCACAGATTCACCTATAAATTAAACGAAATTTTCATCAAGAAAATTTTAGTTTAAGCAAAGTTTTATTCTATAAATATGGTGAATACAACGTACTGCGATGTTTGTAATCACGAATATAAACATTATAGAAAACACCTCCGAACCAACAAACACACATTTAATCTATTTCATCAAATATCTCCTCTTGAGTTGGAAAGAAAACATTGTGATATCTGTTCAAAGGATGTTTTGAAGAGTAGTTATAATCAACATCTTCAATCACAAAAACACAAGAAAAATGAGTTTAAAGTAAAGGGAGACTATTATATTGAAAACACTGATGGGGCATTTAAAGGGCATATAAAAATAAGGATTTTTCAATTTGGAGAACCCGGTTCATCATCAATAGCTGAATCAATTGAAATAGTGAAACCCGATGTTGAAAAATTTATTAAAAAGACATTAAAAGAAATGAAAACTTTAAAGTTTTATATGGGAGTGAAAATGAATATGAAAAGACAAGATGAAGAACATACTCCTTATATGAGAACAGGTCTTCATTTTATAACATCATTTCAAGATTTTTTGAATAGTGGGGTTTATGAAGAACTATCAAGACAAGAGGAGGATGTTGATAATACAGTGGTAGGAAGTGGATTCAATATTAAAAAAAATCATCTTTTTAGATATACACATTCTAAAATCAAACCCTCTTAAAGCTTCTTCTTATATTGAATTACCAAAAGAAATAAAACTAAAGAAGGCAGTTGTTAATATTAAGAACAATGATAATAAATGTTTTCTCTGGTCTGTTCTTGCTCACTTACATCCACCAAAATGTAATTCAGAAAGAGTAAAACAATATATGAAATATGAGAATACCTTGGACATTAAAGATTTTAAATTCCCAATGCCACTAACAGATATTCCTAAATTTGAGAAAAAGAATAATCTTTCTATTAATGTATATGGATTAACGGATACAAACAAAGTTCAAATATTAAAAATTTCAAACAACTATAAAAATGAAGAAACACACATTGACCTTTTATATTTTAGTGTTGGAAAGAATTCACATTACACATACATCAATAATTTATCAAGATTAATCTCTTCTCAGGTATTCAGAACAGCAAACAAAATATATCCTTGTAAGCGATGTCTTAATTCATTTCATACAAAAGAACGATTAGAACAACATTCAAAATATTGTAGTAATCATAAATCAGCTGTAATTACAATGCCTAAACCTGGTGAAAAGATTTATTTTGAAGATTATAATAAATCTATCATGCACCCATTTGTGATATACGCTGATTTTGAATGTATCCTTAAAAAGATAAATACTGCTTCTCCTAATCCAAAAGAACCATATACAAATAAATATCAAAAACATATTCCTTGTGGTTTCTGTTATTATATCAAATCATCTGTTGGAGAAAAGTATAACAAACTTGAACATTATCGTGGAAAAAATGCTTCACAAGAGTTTGTAAAACGATTAGAAAAGGATTGTATAAGACTCACTAAATTAATGAAAGAAACAAATGAACCGATGAAATTAACCAAAGAAGAAAAATTAGAATTTAGAATGAACAATATCTGTCATATTTGTGAGGGGGAAATTAAGGAGTCTAAAGTTAGAGACCATTGTCATCTTACTGGTAAATATAGAGGTCCCGCTCATTCCTGTTGTAATCTTAATTATAAATTACCTTCTTTTATTCCAGTCTTTCTTCACAACAGCGCCAACTATGATACACATCTATTTATAAATGAACTTTCAAAAACACCAGGGAATATTTCTGCCATAACAAACACAAGTCAAAAGTATATTTCATTTTCAAAAATGATATTCACAAAACCTTTAACTCGTATTAGGTTTTTAGATTCTTACAAGTTTATGGGAACACCACTAGCCTACCTCGCATCAAATCTAAGCTCCACGGACTCTTTTCCAAATCTTAATTCATTCTTTCCAAAAGAGGAAATTCTCACTCAAGAGGAAATTCAGATTAAAGAGAGAATTCAAAGTAAAGAGGAAACTCTAATTAATGAAGAAATTCTAACTGAAGATGAAATTCTAATTATAAAGAAAATTCGAACGAAAGAGGAAATTCAGATTAAAGATGAAATTCTGATTAAAGAAGGAATTCTTACGAGAGAGGAAATTCAAACAAGGAATGAAATTCAAAGTAAAGAGAAAATTCTTACAAGTAAGGGAATTTATCCTTATGATTATATGGATTCATTTATGAGATTTAAAGAAACACAACTTCCTTCAAAAGAAAGTTTCTATAATAACCTTTATGAAGAAGAGATAAGTGATAAGGAATAT
>NW_028222719.1:0-28399 GCF_056783735.1 Eptatretus burgeri | reverse complement strand
CACCTCGCCGCAGATCGACTTCCGGACACGGGGCCACTTAAGCGACCCGGTGCGTACTATCGGAATAACCGAGCGGTGTCAACGTCGGCCTCGACAGGTTCCGAATAATTATCAGGCGTTTTAAGCCCACTACCAACCCTTTACGTGAAGCAATATGGAGATTCAATTAAAGAAAAAGACGAAGCTTGAAACGGGAAAAACAGTTCAACATAATGCACATTTATTCCGCGGCACACGGAGAGCACACATACTGTATACAACTACAACAATTATGCACCAAAAGCAGATGCTACAAAGAAACACAACAATGCAGATCTACTACCGACTACGCGAGCACACGGCAACACTTACACAGTTTTACTTTACAGACAGCGCCGACAACACATTTACTCAAAAGCAAAGAAAAGGGCCACCCTCAAAGACAAGGGGGCAGACGGGGCCTGTGGGCCGCGAGACCGGTGGATCCTTCCCGTGTCTTGTGATGAGCCGCAAATGTGGCGGCGCCCCGACCTCCGCGCTCCTTCGCGGGTTTCGTTGGCACTGCTTGGAGTGGGGTGGGAACGGGGCCCCTTTCGCACTATCTCAGCGCGGGGGGAAAAAGGGGGGATTGTTGATGCTCTGGGGAAAGAGGATAGCTGGCTTGCTTGGGTCCGCGACGAGCACACTCCACTGCGAGATCGTCGCCGCCCGCCGTCTTCCTTGCCTTGGACCCGAGCTATTCGAGCTCCTCCCCAATTCTCCTCAGCCGACTGGAGCAAACCACCTCGACTGTGCTCCCGGCTTCAGGCTTCCCCTCTCTGCAGCAAACCACCTCGACCGCGCTCCTGGCTTCAGGCTTCCCCTCTCTGCAGCTCCCCGACAGACTCTGAACCCCGACAGACTGCCACTCTCCAGACCCGACTCTGACTCACGGCTCCACAGACTGCTCCTCTCCAGAACCGACTTGACTGCCTCGACCTTTTCTCCAACTCCCTAAATCGCCCAGCGCTCGGCGCTTTATCGTCCGGCAGGAGAACCCCTATGCAAATTTGTGGATCAGAACGAGCTCGGGGGTGGAGCCACGCTCGCCCATTGGACGGAGAAAAAGGGGCGTGAGTCTCCCCTGATCCACGAATTTGCATATATCGATTCTACTCCGACGCGCCTGGAGGCGGGGCCAAACCGCCCCGCGCTTGCTGATTGGACGGATCAGAAGTGGGCGTGTATCATTCCTGATCCGACTTCTCCTCGGAAAGGCCGCTATTTGCACCCGCGGCTCAGCGCGCGTCCCGCACGAAGCCAGGACAGCCTGACGCTCGGTGCCCACATGCGGTGCGGGAATGGCCGCAGAAGGAGAGGCAAAGGTGGTGGAGGGTTTAAAGTGCTGGTCCATGGCCATGGCGACGTTTGGAATGGCGGTGATGCGATGTTTGCGGGAGCGAGTTGTGAAGGTAAAGATCGTGGCTGTTGGCGTTGTTGTTGTTGTGAAGCGGCGTTGCGGTTGGTGGTTGTTGTGTGATGGCGGTTGAGACGTGGTTGGTTCAAAAATAAAGACAGAACAGAAAAACGGCTATCGTAAAGGGTCGCAGCCCGAATGAATCACATTTATTCCCTCTAAACAACGGGTTTGGGGATAACTACACATGTACTTACAGAGATATCTCACCTACGGGACCTGAATGGTGGTTTGCGAATTTCCTCAACCGCAACAGTATGTTTGGAATAAGATCGCCCGTCAGGTGGGTACTCTGCTCATCTGGACTAATCTTGTGAAGCTGCCTTTCAAAATAATTATAATTAATCACACAGTTCTCATCGAGATACCCACATGTATGATGGAATATTTTAGCTTATCCCAATTTTTTTCCTCCTTCATCAGTTTCTGCATGAATGAAAATTCACAGAAAGTAAGAAAAATATCCGCTTGTTGTGGGCTGCAATTCCCACCCATGGGAATTCACTTAACCTGTTGAAACATTATCCCACAAAAAGACACAAAAGTATAAAAATAAAATAAAAATTTACAGCATCTTTAAACTTCTGCTTATCAAAACAATGAAAACTTGTCAATCAAGTTCAAAACCTTGTCAATCAGTTTGAAGAACGATTCCCTCACTGAGTAATCCACATTTGTATAGAAAGTTAAAAAATCAAAAACTTCAACTGACTTGATATAAAGGTATCTAATTCTGTCTAAAAACTCGAAAGTATAATTTATGCTCCAGAAAGAGTTTATACCAGAATTCTTCTCAATTGTTTAATAATATTTCCTGAACTGTTCCAAAACAACTTGTAAGCCTGAGTGAACTAGAATACCGATAACTGTTTGGTGGAACACGACCTGGCACTCGCGATTAACCGACACTTGTCCGGGTTTTTTATGAAGAACTATGACGTATTGTTGCGAATCTGGAAGCCATGAGCACACAACATACAGGTCCTATAGATGAGTTATATCGGTAAGTACATGTTGCCAGTTAGGGTCCCGTCCCTGGTCTCATGGGTAATTAAATGTTCCTGCGCTGTGGAGTTATTTTAATAGTCAGGTTTTCTTTTCGTTTATTTTTACACCAACATCAACGCCGACCACACCGCATCATCCTCACCTTCACTTCGCTCACTTCACCTCACTCTGGCCGACGTCATGATGGGCGGAGTTCAAGGAAGGAGCCGGGCCGCGTGGCGGCCCTCGACCAATCAGCGTGCAATGAGTGAGGTGACCGTCGCCCGGCCAATCAGATCCTGCGACAGGAGGAAAGGGCTCCGCGTGATGTCACCACGCCCGGGCCAATCAAGGAGCTTGCCGCCCGTTTTTGGCCAGTGAGAGAGACGAAGAGCGATTTGTGCACCAAAACCTGCCAGTGAGAGAGGGAGGGTCGCGAGGAGGTGCCCCCCTGAACAGGGGGTATAATTATCGGCACGGTCTGCGCGCATGGGGGTTCTGGTTCTGGCTAGAAGTGCGTGCACGGGGTTCTGGTTCTGGCAAGAAGTTCGCTCAGGGGTTCTGAGGGTTCTGGCAAGAGGTGAACATCTGCACGCAAGGTGGTGGAGCGCAAAAGCGTCTGCGCACGAGGTGGTCGGGGCAACGGAGGGTCTTCTCCTGCCAGCTTTCGCCCTGTCGATTTCGTTCACCTGGAGCCATGTCGTGAGGGCGTCTGGATCGTGCTCGTGGTCCAGTTCTGCCTCGAGGACCTGGTCCTTGAAGACCGCACGAGGCGGACAGGTCCAAGACAGGCCTCAATAAAGACCATTTTGGTCCGATTCTTTTGGGTGTGTGCGTATGTGTGTTTGTGGCGTCAATCTCTAAGTAGTGAATGGTATAAGTGCGTTGCTGTACATACGTGCATTTCTTTTGACCGGTTTAACTCTGCCCTTATGTGCTCCCCTCATACCCTCATTGTGAATTAATACCCCGATTGTTAAATATATCAGCTCGTTCATGTCTTTTCCTCCATTGGCTTAGTGTGCTGCGTGTTGGAGAATTAGCCAGGCTGTTGCTGCTATAACGGGATATTTGGGACCGACGGACCTCGGCGATAAACCACTCGGATCACACATGGTTCAAGTACGCGAAACGGCTCGTTCCGTACGGGTGCCGTCGAGGGTGTGGAGAATCGGTAAATCGCCACATGGTCTCTAGGTATTTTGAAAATTGGCGAATAACCGCGTACCACGTGGTAGAAATATTGACCCTTCACGGTCCGATAAGGGACCCGTACTTCTCGGACTTTTCCGAAAAAGTACGATCGAAATTCCGGGTGATCGGTCGAGCCGACTCTGCTGCTCCATCTAGCGGTCGTGCTCACGGCCGACGCCCGGCCCCGCAATAGTATGACCGCCTATCCATGAGAAATAAAACGTTCACACATGTGATGTCATAGGTCACATGGTTTGGAAGCCATATTGGATTTACCCTGAAACCGACAAAAATCTTCTTCTCCAGAACGACTGGACAGATTGAGGGGAAATTTCACAGGAATGTTCTCCAAGCCTTGGGTGTTAAAGTTTGTGAAGGAATAATTGAATCGTCACATAGTTTAGCAGCCATATTGCATTGAATAAAAACATTAAATTATGTTTTCTCTGGAACCGCTTAATCGATCAGCATGAAACTTCACATTAATGATCGAGTCGTGATGGGGAATATAGGTTTTAAATTTCAACCTGATCGGATACATGGTCTGGCAGCCAGAATTATTTAATTTTTTTGATCTGGGTTCTTTTTGATATACAGTACTCGGACGTGCCTGTACGTGCGTGCCCGTACCTGTGTGCCCGTGCGTGCAAAAAAAACTTTCAAACCACGTGCCAGAAACAACAACCACACCAGGCCGTTCCTTCACTCTCGCGTGCCCATACGTGCGTGCCCGTACGTGCAAACAAAAAAATTTAAAAAAATAGAAAAACTTTCAAACCACGTGCCAGAAACAACATCCACACCAGGCCGTTCATTTGCTCTCGTAAACGACTACTGGATTGGGGCATTGTGTTTATCTATTAATGCGCATAAGAAATCGATAAATTATTCGAATACATTAAGTCATCATGATCCGGAAGTGGTGTGTGCCCGTACGGAATGTTCACATGCATTCCACGAATTATCGCTTGTATTGAAGTAACAACTGCTGTGATACTTACATACACAGAGTTAATTAAAATCAAAATTAAAATCAAGTTTACCTCCCTGTCTTTGCTTGCCATGACATTCGCTGCCATTGACCATTGCCACTCCTACGCCATGGTAACTAAGGCACCGATCCCCATGGTAACCAGCACTGCACGTGACGTCATCGTCGGCCGGCCGCTCACCGGCCTCTGCAGCCACGCCTATGCAGCAACGTGTCCTTTCATTGGTTGGTCAATAAATAGCCATAACTTGGGAACCACTTGTCCGATTTATATCAAATCTTGAAAAGGCACACCCACAAGGCACCAGTAATATAACTGGCAAGTTTCAATTAGATCGGACCAGTGGTTGTCGAGAAACAGCGGACACACACACACACACACACACACACACACACACACACACACACACACACACACACACACACACACTGCTGGAATTATAGATAGATATATTTTTTGAATAAGGCTGGCTTGGCTGTGCCTGGATGGGTTTGAGAGTAGAGGAGGAGCAGCTGAAATGTGAATCCTATCCACGTTCCTCCTGATGATTTCATCTAAGCTTTTGCTTGTTTGAGCTCCTTCTGATGACTCCAATGCAGGACTTTATCTGTTTGGTCTTTCATTTGATTATTCCCATGCTTTCGAAGAAAAGCGGGAATATTGTGATTGTCTCCGCCGTCCATCCGTCCATCCGTCCGTACGTCCGTCTGTCCTACCATGTAACTCCTCCTACACCGTTTGAAATAGGAACTTGAAACTTTGGGACATAGTAGATATATGTATGGGGAAGTGCACAACACTTTCGGATTTTTGATATGACCCCTCGGGGCCGGGCCAAGGGTTGGGGTCATGGGGGTCGATTTAAAAAAAATGTATTTGCCATTGTACATGGTAAATTCTTTTATAAAGAACTTTCTTATGTGGCCCCCATGAGTGACATACAGTCAACACCGGGTGAAGTAGCGTGCGCCAGTAATCCGGCGACTCGAAGGCTTGGGTTGGAGGATCGCTTGAGGACGGGAGCTCTGCGCTGGGCCGTGCTATGAGAGGGTGTAGGGCAGCCCGGAATCATGACGAAACCCAATCCTTATCCCTGTGACGTAAGAGGCGACCATGGTTGCGTCAGGAAGGGCATCCGGCGTAAAACCTGTGCCAAATCAGTATGCGGATCATAATGGATGATCCGCTGTGGCGACCCCTAACGGGAGCAGCCGAACGACGAACAACAACAACATGACTGACAAACAGTCACAGGTTTTACTGCATTTATCTAATTGATTATGAATAATTATAATTAATATTATACACAGTTCATTCCTATGATTAATTTGCTGGACAGTGTTAAATTAATGTTTCATGAAATGTTGACATGCTTGCAATGACTTCTGATTGAGTAAACGTAGTAAGTCTTTGGTCATTAAACACATCAAATAGAAAAGAATAGTCAATCCATTTTGCAAGATAAAATTTCACCTGGCGTTAATGGGACAAAGCAGTGCACTCGGGAATATGTGATGGTGTGCCATGGACAACGTATTTCTAGTTCCGTATGATTGAGGCAGACGATGTAAATCTTAATTTATTTTTTAATAAAGTGTGTTTTCTTGCCTGTTTCTCTTTATTTTTGGTTGCATAGAAAGTTATTTTCTCCCAATGTAAACATTCGGTGTAGTTTAATATGGTTAAGATCATTGAGGTTGTGTCTTCTGCCCTCTCCACAAAATTTCAAATGTCACAAACACGTTTTCACTTTTCTCAGCGTGAAAATTTACACTTTTACAGTCTGCTATATGGAGCTTATAGTTCTTATGTCTGCACGTAGGATGCACCAGATCATCTCCTTGCAGTCTGTAAGCATACCACAAGAGTCATCCATAAGCACTGTTGTGAAACTCCATGTTTTTGCTTTTGTTATCAGATTTTGGAATGGGATGTTCTCGCCAATCTTGGAAAAGGACGGTTTGGAACCATATTGGACGCAAAGAAAGTTCACTCCGATAAAAAGGTACAAGGATACACTTCCTGTTCTTTCCTTTCAGTTTCTTTGAGCTCGACCACAGCTCGTGGAAGAGTGTAAACACAGCCACTGTACAATCATTACCACTCCTGTGATGGTTGAAATTAGGTCATCGTCACAATAATTCACGGTCTGGTGTTTGTGTGTGGGTTTGTCATGCTCCTCCTCCTACAGTTCTGGGCTGATTACATTTAGACTTGCTACAAAGGAATAGGGTGACCCCAATTAGTGTGTCGGGTTATTTTTTTATCTTTGCCGGTGGTCTTTTGGAGGTGGGGCGAGGGATGGTATGCAAATTCTCCATGTAAATGTGTACCGTGTAGCGCCGCCTTCAGGTGTGGGAGGGTCTTCCAAGTCACATCATTTACAGCACAATATTGCTGTCGCCACATTTTCCAGTGCAATGAAGTGTTTGAGAAGAGAAGGTATGTTTTTGCTTCATGCATGTAACCCGGGTGATTTCTTTGTTGAAACAGCTGTTTGTTATCTATACACCACCCAAATAAAAGGTATGTGTCAGAAGAACGTTTTGTATTGTTGCGAATTCGCGCCCGCCAGCGTGCGAGCGGCCACGTAACTCGAATTGCGGCACGTCGCCCACCGGACGGACAATTCTGTCGTGACCCTCTCGGACCAACGCCGGGAGCTAGTCACGGGTGGGCCTTTCGGCCTCACCACGATCGTGCCAATCGGCCCACGCGTGGGAGAGGGTTGTTCGCCAAATACGACCTTCCTAAGTACCCACGCGGAGGGTAGACCGGGCGATCGCACCTCGCCGCAGATCGACTCCGGACACGGGCCACTTAGCGACCCGTTGCGTACTATCGGGATAACCGAGCGGTGTCAACGTCGGCCTCGACGGTTCCGAATAATTATCAGGCGTTTTAAGCCCACTACCAACCCTTTACGTGAAGCAATATGGAGATTCAATTAAAGAAAAGACGAAGCGAAACGGGAAAAACAGTTCAACATAATGCACATTTATTCCGCGGCACACGGAGAGCACACATACTGTATACAACTACAACAATTATGCACCAAAAGCAGATGCTACAAAAGAAACACAACAATGCAGATCTACTACCGACTACGCGAGCACACGGCAACACTCACACAGTTTTACTTTACAGACAGCGCCGACAACACATTTACTCAAAAGCAAAAGAAAAGGGCCACCCTCAAAGACAAGGGGGCAGACGGGGCCTGTGGGCCGCGAGACCGGGTGGATCCTTCCCGTGTCTTGTGATGAGCCGCAAATGTGGCGGCGCCCCGACTCCGCGCTCCTTCGCGGGTTTCGTTGGCACTGCTTGGAGTGGGGTGGGAACGGGGCCCCTTTTCGCACTATCTCAGCGCGGGGGGGAAAAGGGGGGGATTGTTGATGCTCTGGGGAAAGAGGATAGCTGGCTTGCTTGGGTCCCGCGACGAGCGACTCCACTGCGAGCTCGTCGCCGCCCGCCGTCTTCCTTGCCTTGGACCCGAGCTATTCGAGCTCCTCCCCAATTCTCCTCAGCCGACTGGAGCAAACCACCTCGACCGCGCTCCCGGCTTCAGGCTTCCCCTCTCTGCAGCAAACCACCTCGACCGCGCTCCTGGCTTCAGGCTTCCCCTCTCTGCAGCTCCCCGACAGACTCTGAACCCCGACAGACTGCCACTCTCCAGACCCGACTTGACTCACGGCTCCACAGACTGCTCCTCTCCAGAACCGACTTGACTGCCTCGACCTTTTCTCCAACTCCCTAAATTCGCCCAGCGCTCGGCGCTTTATCGTCCGGCAGGAGAACCCCTATGCAAATTTCTGGATCAGAACGAGCTCGGGGGTGGAGCCACGCTCGCCCATTGGACGGAGAAAAAGGGGCGTGAGTCTCCCCTGATCCACGAATTTGCATATATCGATTCTACTCCGACGCGCCTGGAGGCGGGGCCAAACCGCCCGCGCTTGCTGATTGGACGGATCAGAAGTGGGCGTGTATCATTCCTGATCCGACTTCTCCTCGGAAAGGCCGCTATTTGCACCCGCGGCTCAGCGCGCGTCCCGCACGAAGCCAGGACAGCCTGACGCTCGGTGCCCACATGCGGTGCGGGAATGGCCGCAGAAGGAGAGGCAAAGGTGGTGGAGGGTTTAAAGTGCTGGTCCATGGCCATGGCGACGTTTGGAATGGCGGTGATGCGATGTTTGCGGGAGCGAGTTGTGAAGGTAAAGATCGTGGCTGTTGGCGTTGTTGTTGTTGTGAAGCGGCGTTGCGGTTGGTGGTTGTTGTGTGATGGCGGTTGAGACGTGGTTGGTTCAAAATAAAGATAGAACAGAAAAACGGATATCGTAAAGGGTCGCAGCCCGAATGAATCACATTTATTCCCTCTAAACAACGGGTTTGGGGATAACTACACATGTACTTACAGAGATATCTCACCTACGGGACCTGAATGGTGGTTTGCGAATTTCCTCAACCGCAACAGTATGTTTGGAATAAGATCGCCCGTCAGGTGGGTACTCTGCTCATCTGGACTAATCTTGTGAAGCTGCCTTTCAAAATAATTATAATTAATCACACAGTTCTCATCGAGATACCCACATGTATGATGGAATATTTTAGCTTATCCCAATTTTTATCCTCCTTCATCAGTTTCTGCATGAATGAAAATTCACAGAAAGTAAGAAAAATATCCGCTTGTTGTGGGCTGCAATTCCCACCCATGGGAATTCACTTAACCTGTTGAAACATTATCCCACAAAAAGACACAAAAGTATAAAATAAAATAAAATTTACAGCATCTTTAAACTTCTGCTTATCAAAACAATGAAAACTTGTCAATCAAGTTCAAAACCTTGTCAATCAGTTTGAAGAACGATTCCCTCACGAGTAATCCACATTTGTATAGAAAGTTAAAAAATCAAAAACTTCAACTGACTTGATATAAAGGTATCTAATTCTGTCTAAAAACTCGAAAGTATAATTTATGCTCCAGAAAGAGTTTATACCAGAATTCTTCTCAATTGTTTAAAAATATTTCCTGAACTGTTCCAAAACAACTTGTAAGCCTGAGTGAACTAGAATACCGATAACTGTTTGGTGGAACACGACCTGGCACTCGCGATTAACCGACACTTGTACGGGTTTTTTAATGAAGAACTATGACGTATTGTTGCGAATCTGGAAGCCATGAGCACACAACATACAGGTCCTATAGATTAGTTATATCGGTAAGTACATGTTGCCAGTTAGGGTCCCGTCCCTGGTCTCATGGGTAATTAAATGTTCCTGCGCTGTGGAGTTATTTTAATAGTCAGGTTTTCTTTTCGTTTATTTTTACACCAACATCAACGCCGACCACACCGCATCATCCTCACCTTCACTTCGCTCACTTCACCTCACTCTGGCCGACGTCATGATGGGCGGAGTTCAAGGAGGAGCCGCGTGGCGGCCCTCGACCAATCAGCGTGCAACGAGTGAGGTGACCGTCGCCCGGCCAATCAGATCCTGCGACAGGAGGAAAGGGCTCCGCGTGATGTCACCACGCCCCGGGCCAATCAAGGAGCTTGCCGCCCGTTTTTGGCCAGTGAGAGAGACGAAGAGCGATTTGTGCACCAAAACCTGCCAGTGAGAGAGGGAGGGTCGCGAGGAGGTGCCCCCCCCTGAACAGGGGGGTATAATTATCGGCACGGTCTGCGCGCATGGGGGTTCTGGTTCTGGCTAGAAGTGCGTACACGGGGGTTCTGGTTCTGGCAAGAAGTTCGCTCAGGGGTTCTGAGGGTTCTGGCAAGAGGTGAACATCTGCACGCAAGGTGGTGGAGCGCAAAAGCGTCTGCGCACGAGGTGGTCGGGGCAACGGAGGGTCTTCTCCTGCCAGCTTTCGCCCTGTCGATTTCGTTCGCCTGGAGCCATGTCGTGAGGCCGTCTGGATCGTGCTCGGGGTCCAGTTCTGCCTCGAGGACCTGGTCCTTGAAGACCGCACGAGGCGGACAGGTCCAAGACAGGCCTCAATAAAGACCATTTTGGTCCGATTCTTTTGGGTGTGTGCGTATGTGTGTTTGTGGCGTCAATCTCTAAGTAGTGAATGGTATAAGTGCGTTGCTGTACATACGTGCATTTCTTTTGACCGGTTTAACTCTGCCCTTATGTGCTCCCCTCATACCCTCATTGTGAATTAATACCCCGATTGTTAAATATATCAGCTCGTTCATGTCTTTTCCTCCATTGGCTTAGTGTGCTGCGTGTTGGAGAATTAGCCAGGCTGTTGCTGCTATAACGGGATATTTGGGACCGACGGACCTCGGCGATAAACCGCTCGGATCACACACCGTTCAAGTACGCGAAACGGCTCGTTCCGTACGGGTGCCGTCGAGGGTGTGGAGAATCGGTAAATCGCCACATGGTCTCTAGTTATTTTGAAAATTGGCGAATAACCGCGTACCACGTGGTAGAAATATTGACCCTTCACGGTCCGATAAGGGACCCGTACTTCTCGGACTTTTCCGAAAAAGTACGATCGAAATTCCGGGTGATCGGTCGAGCCGACTCTGCTGCTCCATCTAGCGGTCGTGCTCACGGCCGACGCCCGGCCCACAATAGTATATCCGCCTATACATGAGAAATAAAACGTTCACACATGTGATGTCATAGGTCACATGGTTTGGAAGCCATATTGGATTTACCCTGAAACCGACAAAAATCTTCTTCTCCAGAACGACTGGACAGATTGAGGGGAAATTTCACAGGAATGTTCTCCAAGCCTTGGGTGTTAAAGTTTGTGAAGGAATAATTGAATCGTCACATAGTTTGGCAGCCATATTGCATTGAATAAAAATATTAAATTATGTTTTCTCTGGAACCGCTTAATCGATCAGCATGAAACTTCACATTAATGATCGAGTCGTGATGGGGAATATAGGTTTTAAATTTCAACCTGATCGGATACATGGTCTGGCAGCCAGAATTATTTAATTTTTTTGATCTGGGTTCTTTTTGATATACAGTACTCGGACGTGCCTGTACGTGCGTGCCCGTACCTGTGTGCCCGTGCGTGCAAAAAAAACTTTCAAACCACGTGCCAGAAACAACAACCACACCAGGCCGTTCCTTCACTCTCGCGTGCCCATACGTGCGTGCCCGTACGTGCAAACAAAAAAATTAAAAAAATAGAAAAACTTTCAAACCACGTGCCAGAAACAACATCCACACCAGGCCGTTCATTTGCTCTCGTAAACGACTACTGGATTGGGGCATTGTGTTTATCTATTAATGCGCATAAGAAATCGATAAATTATTCGAATACATTAAGTCATCATGATCCGGAAGTGGTGTGTGCCCGTACGGAATGTTCACATGCATTCCACGAATTATCGCTTGTATTGAAGTAACAACTGCTGTGATACTTACATACACAGAGTTAATTAAAATCAAAATTAAAATCAAGTTTACCTCCCTGTCTTTGCTTGCCATGACATTCGCTGCCATTGACCATTGCCACTCCTACGCCATGGTAACTAAGGCACCGATCCCCATGGTAACCAGCACTGCACGTGACGTCATCGTCGGCCGGCCGCTCACCGGCCTCTGCAGCCACGCCTATGCAGCAACGTGTCCTTTCATTGGTTGGTCAATAAATAGCCATAACTTGGGAACCACTTGTCCGATTTATATCAAATCTTGAAAAGGCACATCCACAAGGCACCAGTAATATAACTGGCAAGTTTCAATTAGATCGGACCAGTGGTTGTCGAGAAACAGCGGACACACACACACACACACACACACACACACACACACACACACACACACACACACACACACACACACACACTGCTGGAATTATAGATAGATATATTTTTTGAATAAGGCTGGCTTGGCTGTGCCTGGATGGGTTTGAGAGTAGAGGAGGAGCAGCTGAAATGTGAATCCTATCCACGTTCCTCCTGATGATTTCATCTAAGCTTTTGCTTGTTTGAGCTCCTTCTGATGACTCCAATGCAGGACTTTATCTGTTTGGTCTTTCATTTGATTATTCCCATGCTTTCGAAGAAAAGCGGGAATATTGTGATTGTCTCCGCCGTCCATCCGTCCATCCGTCCGTACGTCCGTCTGTCCTACCCTGTAACTCCTCCTACACCGTTTGAAATAGGAACTTAAAACTTTGGGACATAGTAGGTATATGTATGGGGAAGTGCACAACACTTTCGGATTTTTGATATGACCCCTCGGGGCCGGGCCAAGGGGTTGGGGTCATGGGGGTCGATTTAAAAAAAATGTATTTGCCATTGTACATGGTAAATTCTTTTATAAAGAACTTTCTTATGTGGCCCCCATGAGTGACATACAGTCAACACTGGGTGAAGTAGCGTGCGCCAGTAATCCGGCGACTCGAAGGCTTGGGTTGGAGGATCGCTTGAGGACGGGAGCTCTGCGCTGGGCCGTGCTATGAGAGGGTGTAGGGCAGCCCGGAATCATGACGAAACCCAATCCTTATCCCTGTGACGTAAGAGGCGACCATGGTTGCGTCAGGAAGGGCATCCGGCGTAAAACCTGTGCCAAATCAGGATGCGGATCATAATGGATGATCCGCTGTGGCGACCCCAAAGGGGAGCAGCCGAACGACGAACAACAACAACATGACTGACAAACAGTCACAGGTTTTACTGCATTTATCTAATTGATTGTGAATAATTATAATTAATATTATACACAGTTCATTCCTATGATTAATTTGCTGGACAGTGTTAAATTAATGTTTCATGAAATGTTGACATGCTTGCAATGACTTCTGATTGAGTAAACGTAGTAAGTCTTTGGTCATTAAACACATCAAATAGAAAAGAATAGTCAATCCATTTTGCAAGATAAAATTTCACCTGGCGTTAATGGGACAAAGCAGTGCACTCGGGAATATGTGATGGTGTGCCATCGACAACGTATTTCTAGTTCCGTATGATTTAGGCAGACGATGTAAATCTTAATTTATTTTTTAATAAAGTGTGTTTTCTTGCCTGTTTCTCTTTATTTTTGGTTGCATAGAAAGTTATTTTCTCCCAATGTAAACATTCGGTGTAGTTTAATATGGTTAAGATCATTGAGGTTGTGTCTTCTGCCCTCTCCGCAAAATTTCAAATGTCACAAACACGTTTTCACTTTTCTCAGCGTGAAAATTTACACTTTTACAGTCTGCTATATGGAGCTTATAGTTCTTATGTGTGCACGTAGGATGCACCAGATCATCTCCTTGCAGTCTGTAAGCATACCACAAGAGTCATCCATTAGCACTGTTGTGAAACTCCATGTTTTTGCTTTTGTTATCAGATTTTGGACTGTGATGTTCTCGCCAATCTTGGAAAAGGACGGTTTGGAACCATATTGGACGCAAAGAAAGTTCACTCCGATAAAAAGGTACAAGGATACACTTCCTGTTCTTTCCTTTCAGTTTCTTTGAGCTCGACCACAGCTCGTGGAAGAGTGTAAACACAGCCACTGTACAATCATTACCACTCCTGTGATGGTTGAAATTAGGTCATCGTCACGATAATTCACGGTCTGGTGTTTGTGTGTGGGATTGTCATGCTCCTCCTCCTACAGTTCTGGGCTGATTACATTTAGACTTGCTACAAAGGAATAGGGTGACCCCAATTAGTGTGTCGGGTTATTTTTTTATCTTTGCCGGTGGTCTTTTGGAGGTGGGGCGAGGGATGGTATGCAAATTCTCCATGTAAATGTGTACCGTGTAGCGTTGCCTTCAGGTGGGGGAGGGTCTTCCAAATCACATCATTTACAGCACAATATTCCTGTCGCCACGTTTTCCAGTGCAATGAAGTGTTTGAGAAGAGAAGGTATGTTTTTGCTTCATGCATGTAACCCGGGTGATTTCTTTGTTGAAACAGCTGTTTGTTATCTATACACCGCCCAAATAAAAGGTATGTGTCAGAAGAACGTTTTGTATTGTTGCGACCCGCGCCCGCCGGCGTGCGAGCGGCCACGTAACTCGAATTGCGGCACGTCGCCCACCGGACGGACAATTCTGTCGTGACCCTCTCGGACCAACGCCGGGAGCTAGTCACGGGTGGGCCTTTAGGCCTCACCACGATCGTGCCAATCGGCCCCCGCGTGGGATAGGGTTGTTCGCCAAATTCGACCTTCCTCAGTACCCACGCGGAGGATAGACCGGGCGATCGCACCTCGCCGCAGATCGACTCCGGACACGGGCCACTTAAGCAACCCGTTGCGTACTATCGGGATAACCGAGCGGTGTCAACGTCGGCCTCGACGGTTCCGAATAATTATCAGGCGTTTTAAGCCCACTACCAACCCTTTACGTGAAGCAATATGGAGATTCAATTAAAGAAAAGACGAAGCGAAACGGGAAAAACAGTTCAACATAATGCACATTTATTCCGCGGCACACGGAGAGCACACATACTGTATACAACTACAACAATTATGCACCAAAAGCAGATGCTACAAAAGAAACACAACAATGCAGATCTACTACCGACTACGCGAGCACATGGCAACACTTACATAGTTTTACTTTACAGACAGCGCCGACAACACATTTACTCAAAAGCAAAAGAAAAGGGCCACCCTCAAAGACAAGGGGGCAGATGGGGCCTGTGGGCCGCGAGACCGGGTGGATCCTTCCCGTGTCTTGTGATGAGCCGCAAATGTGGCGGCGCCCGACTCCGCGCTCCTTCGCGGGTTTCGTTGGCACTGCTTGGAGTGGGGTGGGAACGGGGCCCCTTTTCGCACTATCTCAGCCCAGGGGGGAAAAAGGGGGGGATTGTTGATGCTCTGGGGAAAGAGGATAGCTGGCTTGCTTGGGTCCCGCGACGAGCAACTCCACTGCGAGCTCGTCGCCGACCGCCGTCTTCCTTGCCTTGGACCCTTGTCCGAGAGGTCACGATCTAGCGGTCGTGCTCGCGGCCGACGCCCGGCCCCGCAATAGTATGACCGCCTATCCATGAGAAATAAAACGTTCACACATGTGATGTCATCGGTCACATGGTTTGGAAGCCATATTGGATTTACCCTGAAACCGACAAAAATCTTCTTCTCCAGAACGACTGGACAGATTGAGGGGAAATTTCACAGGAATGTTCTCCAAGCCTTGGGTGTTAAAGTTTGTGAAGGAATAATTGAATCGTCACATGGTTTGGCAGCCATATTGCATTGAATAAAAATATTAAATTATGTTTTCTCTGGAACCGCTTAATCGATCAGCATGAAACTTCATATTAATGATCGAGTCGTGATGGGGAATATAGGTTTTAAATTTCAACCTGATCGGATACATGGTCTGGCAGCCAGAATTATTTAATTTTTTTGATCTGGGTTCTTTTTGATATACAGTACTCGGACGTGCCTGTACGTGCGTGCCCGTACCTGTGTGCCCGTGCGTGCAAAAAAAAACTTTCAAACCACGTGCCAGAAACAACAACCACACCAGGCCGTTCCTTCACTCTCGCGTGCCCATACGTGCGTGCCCGTACGTGCAAACAAAAAAATTTAAAAAAATAGAAAAACTTTCAAACCACGTGCCAGAAACAACATCCACACCAGGCCGTTCATTTGCTCTCGTAAACGACTACTGGATTGGGGCATTGTGTTTATCTATTAATGCGCATAAGAAATCGATAAATTATTCGAATACATTAAGTCATCATGATCCGGAAGTGGTGTGTGCCCGTACGGAATGTTCACATGCATTCCACGAATTATCGCTTGTATTGAAGTAACAACTGCTGTGATACTTACATACACAGAGTTAATTAAAATCAAAATTAAAATCAAGTTTACCTCCCTGTCTTTGCTTGCCATGACATTCGCTGCCATTGACCATTGCCACTCCTACGCCATGGTAACTAAGGCACCGATCCCCATGGTAACCAGCACTGCACGTGACGTCATCGTCGGCCGGCCGCTCACCGGCCTCTGCAGCCACGCCTATGCAGCAACGTGTCCTTTCATTGGTTGGTCAATAAATAGCCATAACTTGGGAACCACTTGTCCGATTTATATCAAATCTTGAAAAGGCACATCCACAAGGCACCAGTAATATAACTGGCAAGTTTCAATTAGATCGGACCAGTGGTTGTCGAGAAACAGCGGACACACACACACACACACACACACACACACACACACACACACACACACACACACACACACACACACTGCTGGAATTATAGATAGATATATTTTTGAATAAGGCTGGCTTGGCTGTGCCTGGATGGGTTTGAGAGTAGAGGAGGAGCAGCTGAAATGTGAATCCTATCCACGTTCCTCCTGATGATTTCATCTGAGCTTTTGCTTGTTTGAGCTCCTTCTGATGACTCCAATGCAGGACTTTATCTGTTTGGTCTTTCATTTGATTATTCCCATGCTTTCGAAGAAAAGCGGGAATATTGTGATTGTCTCCGCCATCCATCCGTCCATCCGTCCATCCGTCCGTACGTCCGTCTGTCCTACCCTGTAACTCCTCATACACCGTTTGAAATAGGAACTTGAAACTTTGGGACATAGTAGATACATGTATGGGGAAGTGCACAACACTTTCGGATTTTTGATATGACCCCTCGGGGCCGGGCCAAGGGGTTGGGGTCATGGGGGTCGATTTAAAAAAAATGTATTTGCCATTGTACATGGTAAATTCTTTTATAAAGAACTTTCTTATGTGGCCCCCATGAGTGACATACAGTCAACACCGGGTGAAGTAGCGTGCGCCAGTAATCCGGCGACTCGAAGGCTTGGGTTGGAGGATCGCTTGAGGACGGGAGCTCTGCGCTGGGCCGTGCTATGAGAGGGTGTAGGGCAGCCCGGAATCATGACGAAACCCAATCCTTATCCCTGTGACGTAAGAGGCGACCATGGTTGCGTCAGGAAGGGCATCCGGCGTAAAACCTGTGCCAAATCAGTATGCGGATCATAATGGATGATCCGCTGTGGCGACCCCAAACGGGAGCCGCCGAACGACGAACAACAACAACATGACTGACAAACAGTCACAGGTTTTACTGCATTTATCTAATTGATTATGAATAATTATAATTAATATTATACACAGTTCATTCCTATGATTAATTTGCTGGACAGTGTTATATTAATGTTTCATGAAATGTTGACATGCCTGCAATGACTTCTGATTGAGTAAACGTAGTAAGTCCTTGGTCATTAAACACATCAAATAGAAAAGAATAGTCAATCCATTTTGCAAGATAAAATTTCACCTGGCGTTAATGGGACAAAGCAGTGCACTCGGGAATATGTGATGGTGTGCCATGGACAACGTATTTCTAGTTCCGTATGATTTAGGCAGACGATGTAAATCTTAATTTTTTTAATAAAGTGTGTTTTCTTGCCTGTTTCTCTTTATTTTTGGTTGCATAGAAAGTTATTTTCTCCCAATGTAAACATTCGGTGTAGTTTAATATGGTTAAGATCATTGAGGTTGTGTCTTCTGCCCTCTCCACAAAATTTCAAATGTCACAAACACGTTTTCACTTTTCTCAGCGTGAAAATTTACACTTTTACAGTCTGCTATATGGAGCTTATAGTTCTTATGTGTGCACGTAGGATGCACCAGATCATCTCCTTGCAGTCTGTAAGCATACCACAAGAGTCATCCATAAGCACTGTTGTGAAACTCCATGTTTTTGCTTTTGTTATCAGATTTTGGAATGGGATGTTCTCGCGAATCTTGGAAAAGGACGGTTTGGAACCATATTGGACGCAAAGAAAGTTCACTCCGATAAAAAGGTACAAGGATACACTTCCTGTTCTTTCCTTTCAGTTTCTTTGAGCTCGACCACAGCTCGTGGAAGAGTGTAAACACAGCCACTGTACAATCATTACCACTCCTGTGATGGTTGAAATTAGGTCATCGTCACGATAATTCACGGTCTGGTGTTTGTGTGTGGGTTTGTCATGCTCCTCCTCCTACAGTTCTGGGCTGATTACATTTAGACTTGCTACAAAGGAATAGGGTGACCCCAATTAGTGTGTCGGGTTATTTTTTTATCTTTGCCGGTGGTCTTTTGGAGGTGGGGCGAGGGATGGTATGCAAATTCTCCATGTAAATGTGTACCGTGTAGCGCCGCCTTCAGGTGGGGGAGGGTCTTCCAAGTCACATCATTTACAGCACAATATTCCTGTCGCCACATTTTCCAGTGCAATGAAGTGTTTGAGAAGAGAAGGTATGTTTTTGCTTCATGCATGTAACCCGGGTGATTTCTTTGTTGAAACAGCTGTTTGTTATCTATACACCACCCAAATAAAAGGTATGTGTCAGAAGAACGTTTTGTATTGTTGCGAATTCGCGCCCGCCAGCGTGCGAGCGGCCACGTAACTCGAATTGCGGCACGTCGCCCACCGGACGGACAATTCTGTCGTGACCCTCTCGGACCAACGCCGGGAGCTAGTCACGGGTGGGCCTTTCGGCCTCACCACGATCGTGCCAATCGGCCCCCGCGTGGGATAGGGTTGTTCGCCAAATACGACCTTCCTAAGTACCCACGCGGAGGGTAGACCGGGCGATCGCACCTCGCCGCAGATCGACTCCGGACACGGGCCACTTAAGCGACCCGTTGCGTACTATCGGGATAACCGAGCGGTGTCAACGTCGGCCTCGACGGTTCCGAATAATTATCAGGCGTTTTAAGCCCACTACCAACCCTTTACGTGAAGCAATATGGAGATTCAATTAAAGAAAAGACGAAGCGAAACGGGAAAAACAGTTCAACATAATGCACATTTATTCCGCGGCACACGGAGAGCACACATACTGTATACAACTACAACAATTATGCACCAAAAGCAGATGCTACAAAAGAAACACAACAATGCAGATCTACTACCGACTACGCGAGCACACGGCAACACTCACACAGTTTTACTTTACAGACAGCGCCGACAACACATTTACTCAAAAGCAAAAGAAAAGGGCCACCCTCAAAGACAAGGGGGCAGACGGGGCCTGTGGGCCGCGAGACCGGGTGGATCCTTCCCGTGTCTTGTGATGAGCCGCAAATGTGGCGGCGCCCCGACTCCGCGCTCCTTCGCGGGTTTCGTTGGCACTGCTTGGAGTGGGGTGGGAACGGGGCCCCTTTTCGCACTATCTCAGCGCGGGGGGGGAAAAAGGGGGGGATTGTTGATGCTCTGGGGAAAGAGGATAGCTGGCTTGCTTGGGTCCCGCGACGAGCGACTCCACTGCGAGCTCGTCGCCGCCCGCCGTCTTCCTTGCCTTGGACCCGAGCTATTCGAGCTCCTCCCAAATTCTCCTCAGCCGACTGGAGCAAACCACCTCGACCGCGCTCCCAGCTTCAGGCTTCCCCTCTCTGCAGCAAACCACCTCGACCGCGCTCCTGGCTTCAGGCTTCCCCTCTCTGCAGCTCCCCGACAGACTCTGAACCCCGACAGACTGCCACTCTCCAGACCCGACTTGACTCACGGCTCCACAGACTGCTCCTCTCCAGAACCGACTTGACTGCCTCGACCTTTTCTCCAACTCCCTAAATTCGACCAGCGCTCGGCGCTTTATCGTCCGGCAGGAGAACCCCTATGCAAATTTCTGGATCAGAACGAGCTCGGGGGTGGAGCCACGCTCACCCATTGGACGGAGAAAAAGGGGCGTGAGTCTCCCCTGATCCACGAATTTGCATATATCGATTCTACTCCGACGCGCCTGGAGGCGGGGCCAAACCGCCCCGCGCTTGCTGATTGGACGGATCAGAAGTCGGCGTGTATCATTCCTGATCCGACTTCTCCTCGGAAAGGCCGCTATTTGCACCCGCGGCTCAGCGCGCGTCCCGCACGAAGCCAGGACAGCCTGACGCTCGGTGCCCACATGCGGTGCGGGAATGGCCGCAGAAGGAGAGGCAAAGGTGGTGGAGGGTTTAAAGTGCTGGTCCATGGCCATGGCGACGTTTGGAATGGCGGTGATGCGATGTTTGCGGGAGCGAGTTGTGAAGGTAAAGATCATGGCTGTTGGCGTTGTTGTTGTTGTGAAGCGGCGTTGCGGTTGGTGGTTGTTGTGTGATGGCGGTTGAGACGTGGTTGGTTCAAAATAAAGATAGAACAGAAAAACGGCTATCGTAAAGGGTCGCAGCCCGAATGAATCACATTTATTCCCTCTAAACAACGGGTTTGGGGATAACTACACATGTCCTTACAGAGATATCTCACCTATGGGACCTGAATGGTGGTTTGCGAATTTCCTCAACCGCAACAGTATGTTTGGAATAAGATCGCCCGTCAGGTGGGTACTCTGCTCATCTGGACTAATCTTGTGAAGCTGCCTTTCAAAATAATTATAATTAATCACACAGTTCTCATCGAGATACCCACATGTATGATGGAATATTTTAGCTTATCCCAATTTTTTTCCTCCTTCATCAGTTTCTGCATAAATGAAAATTCACAGAAAGTAAGAAAAATATCCGCTTGTTGTGGGCTGCAATTCCCACCCATGGGAATTCACTTAACCTGTTGAAACATTATCCCACAAAAAGACACAAAAGTATAAAATAAAATAAAATTTACAGCATCTTTAAACTTCTGCTTATCAAAACAATGAAAACTTGTCAATCAAGTTCAAAACCTTGTCAATCAGTTTGAAGAACGATTCCCTCACGAGTAATCCACATTTGTATAGAAAGTTAAAAAATCAAAAACTTCAACTGACTTGATATAAAGGTATCTAATTCTGTCTAAAAACTCGAAAGTATAATTTATGCTCCAGAAAGAGTTTATACCAGAATTCTTCTCAATTGTTTAATAATATTTCCTGAACTGTTCCAAAACAACTTGTAAGCCTGAGTGAACTAGAATACCGATAACTGTTTGGTGGAACACGACCTGGCACTCGCGATTAACCGACACTTGTACGGGTTTTTTAATGAAGAACTATGACGTATTGTTGCGAATCTGGAAGCCATGAGCACACAACATACAGGTCCTATAGATTAGTTATATCGGTAAGTACATGTTGCCAGTTAGGGTCCCGTCCCTGGTCTCATGGGTAATTAAATGTTCCTGCGCTGTGGAGTTATTTTAATAGTCAGGTTTTCTTTTCGTTTATTTTTACACCAACATCAACGCCGACCACACCGCATCATCCTCACCTTCACTTCGCTCACTTCACCTCACTCTGGCCGACGTCATGATGGGCGGAGTTCAAGGAGGAGCCGCGTGGCGGCCCTCGACCAATCAGCGTGCAACGAGTGAGGTGACCGTCGCCCGGCCAATCAGATCCTGCGACAGGAGGAAAGGGCTCCGCGTGATGTCACCACGCCCGGGCCAATCAAGGAGCTTGCCGCCCGTTTTTGGCCAGTGAGAGAGACGAAGAGCGATTTGTGCACCAAAACCTGCCAGTGAGAGAGGGAGGGTCGCGAGGAGGTGCCCCCCCTGAACAGGGGGTATAATTATCGGCACGGTCTGCGCGCATGGGGGTTCTGGTTCTGGCTAGAAGTGCGTGCACGGGGGTTCTGGTTCTGGCAAGAAGTTCGCTCAGGGGTTCTGAGGGTTCTGGCAAGAGGTGAACATCTGCACGCAAGGTGGTGGAGCGCAAAAGCGTCTGCGCACGAGGTGGTCGGGGCAACGGAGGGTCTTCTCCTGCCAGCTTTCGCCCTGTCGATTTCGTTCGCCTGGAGCCATGTCGTGAGGGCGTCTGGATCGTGCTCGGGGTCCAGTTCTGCCTCGAGGACCTGGTCCTTGAAGACCGCACGAGGCGGACAGGTCCAAGACAGGCCTCAATAAAGACCATTTTGGTCCGATTCTTTTGGGTGTGTGCGTATGTGTGTTTGTGGCGTCAATCTCTAAGTAGTGAATGGTATAAGTGCGTTGCTGTACATACGTGCATTTCTTTTGACCGGTTTAACTCTGCCCTTATGTGCTCCCCTCATATCCTCATTGTGAATTAATACCCCGATTGTTAAATATATCAGCTCGTTCATGTCTTTTCCTCCATTGGCTTAGTGTGCTGCGTGTTGGAGAATTAGCCAGGCTGTTGCTGCTATAACGGGATATTTGGGACCGACGGACCTCGGCGATAAACCGCTCGGATCACACACGGTTCAAGTACGCGAAACGGCTCGTTCCGTACGGGTGCCGTCGAGGGTGTGGAGAATCGGTAAATCGCCACATGGTCTCTAGTTATTTTGAAAATTGGCGAATAACCGCGTACCACGTGGTAGAAATATTGACCCTTCACGGTCCGATAAGGGACCCGTACTTCTCGGACTTTTCCGAAAAAGTACGATCGAAATTCCGGGTGATCGGTCGAGCCGACTCTGCTGCTCCATCTAGCGGTCGTGCTCACGGCCGACGCCCGGCCCCACAATAGTATGACCGCCTATGCATGAGAAATAAAACGTTCACACATGTGATGTCATAGGTCACATGGTTTGGAAGCCATATTGGATTTACCCTGAAACCGACAAAAATCTTCTTCTCCAGAACGACTGGACAGATTGAGGGGAAATTTCACAGGAATGTTCTCCAAGCCTTGGGTGTTAAAGTTTGTGAAGGAATAATTGAATCGTCACATAGTTTGGCAGCCATATTGCATTGAATAAAAATATTAAATTATGTTTTCTCTGGAACCGCTTAATCGATCAGCATGAAACTTCACATTAATGATCGAGTCGTGATGGGGAATATAGGTTTTAAATTTCAACCTGATCGGATACATGGTCTGGCAGCCAGAATTATTTAATTTTTTGATCTGGGTTCTTTTTGATATACAGTACTCGGACGTGCCTGTACGTGCGTGCCCGTACCTGTGTGCCCGTGCGTGCAAAAAAAAACTTTCAAACCACGTGCCAGAAACAACAACCACACCAGGCCGTTCCTTCACTCTCGCGTGCCCATACGTGCGTGCCCGTACGTGCAAACAAAAAAATTTAAAAAAATAGAAAAACTTTCAAACCACGTGCCAGAAACAACATCCACACCAGGCCGTTCATTTGCTCTCGTAAACGACTACTGGATTGGGGCATTGTGTTTATCTATTAATGCGCATAAGAAATCGATAAATTATTCGAATACATTAAGTCATCATGATCCGGAAGTGGTGTGTGCCCGTACGGAATGTTCACATGCATTCCACGAATTATCGCTTGTATTGAAGTAACAACTGCTGTGATACTTACATACACAGAGTTAATTAAAATCAAAATTAAAATCAAGTTTACCTCCCTGTCTTTGCTTGCCATGACATTCGCTGCCATTGACCATTGCCACTCCTACGCCATGGTAACTAAGGCACCGATCCCCATGGTAACCAGCACTGCACGTGACGTCATCGTCGGCCGGCCGCTCACCGGCCTCTGCAGCCACGCCTATGCAGCAACGTGTCCTTTCATTGGTTGGTCAATAAATAGCCATAACTTGGGAACCACTTGTCCGATTTATATCAAATCTTGAAAAGGCACATCCACAAGGCACCAGTTATATAACTGGCAAGTTTCAATTAGATCGGACCAGTGGTTGTCGAGAAACAGCGGACACACACACACACACACACACACACACACACACACACACACACACACACACACACTGCTGGAATTATAGATAGATATATTTTTTGAATAAGGCTGGCTTGGCTGTGCCTGGATGGGTTTGAGAGTAGAGGAGGAGCAGCTGAAATGTGAATCCTATCCACGTTCCTCCTGATGATTTCATCGAAGCTTTTGCTTGTTTGAGCTCCTTCTGATGACTCCAATGCAGGACTTTATCTGTTTGGTCTTTCATTTGATTATTCCCATGCTTTCGAAGAAAAGCGGGAATATTGTGATTGTCTCCGCCGTCCATCCGTCCATCCGTCCGTACGTCCGTCTGTCCTACCCTGTAACTCCTCCTACACCGTTTGAAATAGGAACTTAAAACTTTGGGACATAGTAGGTATATGTATGGGGAAGTGCACAACACTTTCGGATTTTTGATATGACCCCTCGGGGCCGGGCCAAGGGGTTAGGGTCATGGGGGTCGATTTAAAAAAAATGTATTTGCCATTGTACATGGTAAATTCTTTTATAAAGAACTTTCTTATGTGGCCCCCATGAGTGACATACAGTCAACACTGGGTGAAGTAGCGTGCGCCAGTAATCCGGCGACTCGAAGGCTTGGGTTGGAGGATCGCTTGAGGACGGGAGCTCTGCGCTGGGCCGTGCTATGAGAGGGTGTAGGGCAGCCCGGAATCATGACGAAACCCAAGCCTTATCCCTGTGACGTAAGAGGCGACCATGGTTGCGTCAGGAAGGGCATCCGGCGTAAAACCTGTGCCAAATCAGTATGCGGATCATAATGGATGATCCGCTGTGGCGACCCCAAACGGGAGCAGCCGAACGACGAACAACAACAACATGACTGACAAACAGTCACAGGTTTTACTGCATTTATCTAATTGATTGTGAATAATTATAATTAATATTATACACAGTTCATTCCTATGATTAATTTGCTGGACAGTGTTAAATTAATGTTTCATGAAATGTTGACATGCTTGCAATGACTTCTGATTGAGTAAACGTAGTAAGTCTTTGGTCATTAAACACATCAAATAGAAAAGAATAGTCAATCCATTTTGCAAGATAAAATTTCACCTGGCGTTAATGGGACAAAGCAGTGCACTCGGGAATATGTGATGGTGTGCCATCGACAACGTATTTCTAGTTCCGTATGATTTAGGCAGACGATGTAAATCTTAATTTATTTTTTAATAAAGTGTGTTTTCTTGCCTGTTTCTCTTTATTTTTGGTTGCATAGAAAGTTATTTTCTCCCAATGTAAACATTCGGTGTAGTTTAATATGGTTAAGATCATTGAGGTTGTGTCTTCTGCCCTCTCCACAAAATTTCAAATGTCACAAACACGTTTTCACTTTTCTCAGCGTGAAAATTTACACTTTTACAGTCTGCTATATGGAGCTTATAGTTCTTATGTGTGCACGTAGGATGCACCAGATCATCTCCTTGCAGTCTGTAAGCATACCACAAGAGTCATCCATTAGCACTGTTGTGAAACTCCATGTTTTTGCTTTTGTTATCAGATTTTGGACTGTGATGTTCTCGCCAATCTTGGAAAAGGACGGTTTGGAACCATATTGGACGCAAAGAAAGTTCACTCCGATAAAAAGGTACAAGGATACACTTCCTGTTCTTTCCTTTCAGTTTCTTTGAGCTCGACCACAGCTCGTGGAAGAGTGTAAACACAGCCACTGTACAATCATTACCACTCCTGTGATGGTTGAAATTAGGTCATCGTCACGATAATTCACGGTCTGGTGTTCGTGTGTGGGTTTGTCATGCTCCTCCTCCTACAGTTCTGGGCTGATTACATTTAGACTTGCTACAAAGGAATAGGGTGACCCCAATTAGTGTGTCGGGTTATTTTTTTATCTTTGCCGGTGGTCTTTTGGAGGTGGGGCGAGGGATGGTATGCAAATTCTCCATGTAAATGTGTACCGTGTAGCGCCGCCTTCAGGTGGGGGAGGGTCTTCCAAGTCACATCATTTACAGCACAATATTCCTGTCGCCACGTTTTCCAGTGCAATGAAGTGTTTGAGAAGAGAAGGTATGTTTTTGCTTCATGCATGTAACCCGGGTGATTTCTTTGTTGAAACAGCTGTTTGTTATCTATACACGGCCCAAATAAAAGGTATGTGTCAGAAGAACGTTTTGTATTGTTGCGAATTCGCGCCCGCCGGCGTGCGAGCGGCCACGTAACTCGAATTGCGGCACGTCGCCCACCGGACGGACAATTCTGTCGTGACCCTCTCGGACCAACGCCGGGAGCTAGTCACGGGTGGGCCTTTAGGCCTCACCACGATCGTGCCAATCGGCCCCCGCGTGGGATAGGGTTGTTCGCCAAATTCGACCTTCCTCAGTACCCACGCGGAGGATAGACCGGGCGATCGCACCTCGCCGCAGATCGACTCCGGACACGGGCCACTTAAGCAACCCGTTGCGTACTATCGGGATAACCGAGCGGTGTCAACGTCGGCCTCGACGGTTCCGAATAATTATCAGGCGTTTTAAGCCCACTACCAACCCTTTACGTGAAGCAATATGGAGATTCAATTAAAGAAAAGACGAAGCGAAACGGGAAAAACAGTTCAACATAATGCACATTTATTCCGCGGCACACGGAGAGCACACATACTGTATACAACTACAACAATTATGCACCAAAAGCAGATGCTACAAAAGAAACACAACAATGCAGATCTACTTCCGACTACGCGAGCACATGGCAACACTTACATAGTTTTACTTTACAGACAGCGCCGACAACACATTTACTCAAAAGCAAAAGAAAAGGGCCACCCTCAAAGACAAGGGGGCAGATGGGGCTTGTGGGCCGCGAGACCGGGTGGATCCTTCCCGTGTCTTGTGATGAGCCGCAAATGTGGCGGCGCCCCGACTCCGCGCTCCTTCGCGGGTTTCGTTGGCACTGCTTGGAGTGGGGTGGGAACGGGGCCCCTTTTCGCACTATCTCAGCCCGGGGGGGAAAAAGGTGGGGATTGTTGATGCTCTGGGGAAAGAGGATAGCTGGTTTGCTTGGGTCCCGCGACGAGCGACTCCACTGCGAGCTCGTCGCCGACCGCCGTCTTCCTTGCCTTGGACCCTTGTCCGAGAGGTCACGATCTAGCGGTCGTGCTCGCGGCCGACGCCCGGCCCCGCAATAGTATGACCGCCTATCCATGAGAAATAAAACGTTCACACATGTGATGTCATAGGTCACATGGTTTGGAAGCCATATTGGATTTACCCTGAAACCGACAAAAATCATCTTCTCCAGAACGACTGGACAGATTGAGGGGAAATTTCACAGGAATGTTCTCCAAGCCTTGGGTGTTAAAGTTTGTGAAGGAATAATTGAATCGTCACATGGTTTGGCAGCCATATTGCATTGAATAAAAATATTAAATTATGTTTTCTCTGGAACCGCTTAATCGATCAGCATGAAACTTCACATTAATGATCGAGTCGTGATGGGGAATATAGGTTTTAAATTTCAACCTGATCGGATACATGGTCTGGCAGCCAGAATTATTTAATTTTTTTGATCTGGGTTCTTTTTGATATACAGTACTCGGACGTGCCTGTACGTGCGTGCCCGTACCTGTGTGCCCGTGCTTGCAAAAAAAAAACTTTCAAACCACGTGCCAGAAACAACAACCACACCAGGCCGTTCCTTCACTCTCGCGTGCCCATACGTGCGTGTCCGTACGTGCAAACCAAAAAATTAAAAAAAATAGAAAAATTTTCAAACCACGTGCCAGAAACAACATCCACACCAGGCCGTTCATTTGCTCTCGTAAACGACTACTGGATTGGGGCATTGTGTTTATCTATTAATGCGCATAAGAAATCGATAAATTATTAGAATACATTAAGTCATCATGATCCGGAAGTGGTGTGTGCCCGTACGGAATGTTCACATGCATTCCACGAATTATCGCTTGTATTGAAGTAACAACTGCTGTGATACTTACATACACAGAGTTAATTAAAATCAAAATTAAAATCAAGTTTACCTCCCTGTCTTTGCTTGCCATGACATTCGCTGCCATTGACCATTGCCACTCCTACGCCATGGTAACTAAGGCACCGATCCCCATGGTAACCAGCACTGCACGTGACGTCATCGTCGGCCGGCCGCTCACCGGCCTCTGCAGCCACGCCTATGCAGCAACGTGTCCTTTCATTGGTTGGTCAATAAATAGCCATAACTTGGGAACCACTTGTCCGATTTATATCAAATCTTGAAAAGGCACATCCACAAAGCACCAGTAA
>NW_028222718.1:7500-15000 GCF_056783735.1 Eptatretus burgeri | reverse complement strand
TGTGTGTGTGTGTGTGTGTGTGTGTGTGTGTGTGTGTGTGTGTGTGTGTGTGTGTGTGTGTGTGTGTGTGTGTGTGTGTGTGTGTGTGTGTGTGTGTGTGTGTGTGTGTGTGTGTGTGTGTGTGTGTGTGTGTGTGTGTGTGTGTGTGTGTGTGTGTGTGTGTGTGTGTGTGTGTGTGTGTGTGTGTGTGTGTGTGTGTGTGTGTGTGTGTGTGTGTGTGTGTGTGTGTGTGTGTGTGTGTGTGTGTGTGTGTGTGTGTGTGTGTGTGTGTGTGTGTGTGTGTGTGTGTGTGTGTGTGTGTGTGTGTGTGTGTGTGTGTGTGTGTGTGTGTGTGTGTGTGTGTGTGTGTGTGTGTGTGTGTGTGTGTGTGTGTGTGTGTGTGTGTGTGTGTGTGTGTGTGTGTGTGTGTGTGTGTGTGTGTGTGTGTGTGTGTGTGTGTGTGTGTGTGTGTGTGTGTGTGTGTGTGTGTGTGTGTGTGTGTGTGTGTGTGTGTGTGTGTGTGTGTGTGTGTGTGTGTGTGTGTGTGTGTGTGTGTGTGTGTGTGTGTGTGTGTGTGTGTGTGTGTGTGTGTGTGTGTGTGTGTGTGTGTGTGTGTGTGTGTGTGTGTGTGTGTGTGTGTGTGTGTGTGTGTGTGTGTGTGTGTGTGTGTGTGTGTGTGTGTGTGTGTGTGTGTGTGTGTGTGTGTGTGTGTGTGTGTGTGTGTGTGTGTGTGTGTGTGTGTGTGTGTGTGTGTGTGTGTGTGTGTGTGTGTGTGTGTGTGTGTGTGTGTGTGTGTGTGTGTGTGTGTGTGTGTGTGTGTGTGTGTGTGTGTGTGTGTGTGTGTGTGTGTGTGTGTGTGTGTGTGTGTGTGTGTGTGTGTGTGTGTGTGTGTGTGTGTGTGTGTGTGTGTGTGTGTGTGTGTGTGTGTGTGTGTGTGTGTGTGTGTGTGTGTGTGTGTGTGTGTGTGTGTGTGTGTGTGTGTGTGTGTGTGTGTGTGTGTGTGTGTGTGTGTGTGTGTGTGTGTGTGTGTGTGTGTGTGTGTGTGTGTGTGTGTGTGTGTGTGTGTGTGTGTGTGTGTGTGTGTGTGTGTGTGTGTGTGTGTGTGTGTGTGTGTGTGTGTGTGTGTGTGTGTGTGTGTGTGTGTGTGTGTGTGTGTGTGTGTGTGTGTGTGTGTGTGTGTGTGTGTGTGTGTGTGTGTGTGTGTGTGTGTGTGTGTGTGTGTGTGTGTGTGTGTGTGTGTGTGTGTGTGTGTGTGTGTGTGTGTGTGTGTGTGTGTGTGTGTGTGTGTGTGTGTGTGTGTGTGTGTGTGTGTGTGTGTGTGTGTGTGTGTGTGTGTGTGTGTGTGTGTGTGTGTGTGTGTGTGTGTGTGTGTGTGTGTGTGTGTGTGTGTGTGTGTGTGTGTGTGTGTGTGTGTGTGTGTGTGTGTGTGTGTGTGTGTGTGTGTGTGTGTGTGTGTGTGTGTGTGTGTGTGTGTGTGTGTGTGTGTGTGTGTGTGTGTGTGTGTGTGTGTGTGTGTGTGTGTGTGTGTGTGTGTGTGTGTGTGTGTGTGTGTGTGTGTGTGTGTGTGTGTGTGTGTGTGTGTGTGTGTGTGTGTGTGTGTGTGTGTGTGTGTGTGTGTGTGTGTGTGTGTGTGTGTGTGTGTGTGTGTGTGTGTGTGTGTGTGTGTGTGTGTGTGTGTGTGTGTGTGTGTGTGTGTGTGTGTGTGTGTGTGTGTGTGTGTGTGTGTGTGTGTGTGTGTGTGTGTGTGTGTGTGTGTGTGTGTGTGTGTGTGTGTGTGTGTGTGTGTGTGTGTGTGTGTGTGTGTGTGTGTGTGTGTGTGTGTGTGTGTGTGTGTGTGTGTGTGTGTGTGTGTGTGTGTGTGTGTGTGTGTGTGTGTGTGTGTGTGTGTGTGTGTGTGTGTGTGTGTGTGTGTGTGTGTGTGTGTGTGTGTGTGTGTGTGTGTGTGTGTGTGTGTGTGTGTGTGTGTGTGTGTGTGTGTGTGTGTGTGTGTGTGTGTGTGTGTGTGTGTGTGTGTGTGTGTGTGTGTGTGTGTGTGTGTGTGTGTGTGTGTGTGTGTGTGTGTGTGTGTGTGTGTGTGTGTGTGTGTGTGTGTGTGTGTGTGTGTGTGTGTGTGTGTGTGTGTGTGTGTGTGTGTGTGTGTGTGTGTGTGTGTGTGTGTGTGTGTGTGTGTGTGTGTGTGTGTGTGTGTGTGTGTGTGTGTGTGTGTGTGTGTGTGTGTGTGTGTGTGTGTGTGTGTGTGTGTGTGTGTGTGTGTGTGTGTGTGTGTGTGTGTGTGTGTGTGTGTGTGTGTGTGTGTGTGTGTGTGTGTGTGTGTGTGTGTGTGTGTGTGTGTGTGTGTGTGTGTGTGTGTGTGTGTGTGTGTGTGTGTGTGTGTGTGTGTGTGTGTGTGTGTGTGTGTGTGTGTGTGTGTGTGTGTGTGTGTGTGTGTGTGTGTGTGTGTGTGTGTGTGTGTGTGTGTGTGTGTGTGTGTGTGTGTGTGTGTGTGTGTGTGTGTGTGTGTGTGTGTGTGTGTGTGTGTGTGTGTGTGTGTGTGTGTGTGTGTGTGTGTGTGTGTGTGTGTGTGTGTGTGTGTGTGTGTGTGTGTGTGTGTGTGTGTGTGTGTGTGTGTGTGTGTGTGTGTGTGTGTGTGTGTGTGTGTGTGTGTGTGTGTGTGTGTGTGTGTGTGTGTGTGTGTGTGTGTGTGTGTGTGTGTGTGTGTGTGTGTGTGTGTGTGTGTGTGTGTGTGTGTGTGTGTGTGTGTGTGTGTGTGTGTGTGTGTGTGTGTGTGTGTGTGTGTGTGTGTGTGTGTGTGTGTGTGTGTGTGTGTGTGTGTGTGTGTGTGTGTGTGTGTGTGTGTGTGTGTGTGTGTGTGTGTGTGTGTGTGTGTGTGTGTGTGTGTGTGTGTGTGTGTGTGTGTGTGTGTGTGTGTGTGTGTGTGTGTGTGTGTGTGTGTGTGTGTGTGTGTGTGTGTGTGTGTGTGTGTGTGTGTGTGTGTGTGTGTGTGTGTGTGTGTGTGTGTGTGTGTGTGTGTGTGTGTGTGTGTGTGTGTGTGTGTGTGTGTGTGTGTGTGTGTGTGTGTGTGTGTGTGTGTGTGTGTGTGTGTGTGTGTGTGTGTGTGTGTGTGTGTGTGTGTGTGTGTGTGTGTGTGTGTGTGTGTGTGTGTGTGTGTGTGTGTGTGTGTGTGTGTGTGTGTGTGTGTGTGTGTGTGTGTGTGTGTGTGTGTGTGTGTGTGTGTGTGTGTGTGTGTGTGTGTGTGTGTGTGTGTGTGTGTGTGTGTGTGTGTGTGTGTGTGTGTGTGTGTGTGTGTGTGTGTGTGTGTGTGTGTGTGTGTGTGTGTGTGTGTGTGTGTGTGTGTGTGTGTGTGTGTGTGTGTGTGTGTGTGTGTGTGTGTGTGTGTGTGTGTGTGTGTGTGTGTGTGTGTGTGTGTGTGTGTGTGTGTGTGTGTGTGTGTGTGTGTGTGTGTGTGTGTGTGTGTGTGTGTGTGTGTGTGTGTGTGTGTGTGTGTGTGTGTGTGTGTGTGTGTGTGTGTGTGTGTGTGTGTGTGTGTGTGTGTGTGTGTGTGTGTGTGTGTGTGTGTGTGTGTGTGTGTGTGTGTGTGTGTGTGTGTGTGTGTGTGTGTGTGTGTGTGTGTGTGTGTGTGTGTGTGTGTGTGTGTGTGTGTGTGTGTGTGTGTGTGTGTGTGTGTGTGTGTGTGTGTGTGTGTGTGTGTGTGTGTGTGTGTGTGTGTGTGTGTGTGTGTGTGTGTGTGTGTGTGTGTGTGTGTGTGTGTGTGTGTGTGTGTGTGTGTGTGTGTGTGTGTGTGTGTGTGTGTGTGTGTGTGTGTGTGTGTGTGTGTGTGTGTGTGTGTGTGTGTGTGTGTGTGTGTGTGTGTGTGTGTGTGTGTGTGTGTGTGTGTGTGTGTGTGTGTGTGTGTGTGTGTGTGTGTGTGTGTGTGTGTGTGTGTGTGTGTGTGTGTGTGTGTGTGTGTGTGTGTGTGTGTGTGTGTGTGTGTGTGTGTGTGTGTGTGTGTGTGTGTGTGTGTGTGTGTGTGTGTGTGTGTGTGTGTGTGTGTGTGTGTGTGTGTGTGTGTGTGTGTGTGTGTGTGTGTGTGTGTGTGTGTGTGTGTGTGTGTGTGTGTGTGTGTGTGTGTGTGTGTGTGTGTGTGTGTGTGTGTGTGTGTGTGTGTGTGTGTGTGTGTGTGTGTGTGTGTGTGTGTGTGTGTGTGTGTGTGTGTGTGTGTGTGTGTGTGTGTGTGTGTGTGTGTGTGTGTGTGTGTGTGTGTGTGTGTGTGTGTGTGTGTGTGTGTGTGTGTGTGTGTGTGTGTGTGTGTGTGTGTGTGTGTGTGTGTGTGTGTGTGTGTGTGTGTGTGTGTGTGTGTGTGTGTGTGTGTGTGTGTGTGTGTGTGTGTGTGTGTGTGTGTGTGTGTGTGTGTGTGTGTGTGTGTGTGTGTGTGTGTGTGTGTGTGTGTGTGTGTGTGTGTGTGTGTGTGTGTGTGTGTGTGTGTGTGTGTGTGTGTGTGTGTGTGTGTGTGTGTGTGTGTGTGTGTGTGTGTGTGTGTGTGTGTGTGTGTGTGTGTGTGTGTGTGTGTGTGTGTGTGTGTGTGTGTGTGTGTGTGTGTGTGTGTGTGTGTGTGTGTGTGTGTGTGTGTGTGTGTGTGTGTGTGTGTGTGTGTGTGTGTGTGTGTGTGTGTGTGTGTGTGTGTGTGTGTGTGTGTGTGTGTGTGTGTGTGTGTGTGTGTGTGTGTGTGTGTGTGTGTGTGTGTGTGTGTGTGTGTGTGTGTGTGTGTGTGTGTGTGTGTGTGTGTGTGTGTGTGTGTGTGTGTGTGTGTGTGTGTGTGTGTGTGTGTGTGTGTGTGTGTGTGTGTGTGTGTGTGTGTGTGTGTGTGTGTGTGTGTGTGTGTGTGTGTGTGTGTGTGTGTGTGTGTGTGTGTGTGTGTGTGTGTGTGTGTGTGTGTGTGTGTGTGTGTGTGTGTGTGTGTGTGTGTGTGTGTGTGTGTGTGTGTGTGTGTGTGTGTGTGTGTGTGTGTGTGTGTGTGTGTGTGTGTGTGTGTGTGTGTGTGTGTGTGTGTGTGTGTGTGTGTGTGTGTGTGTGTGTGTGTGTGTGTGTGTGTGTGTGTGTGTGTGTGTGTGTGTGTGTGTGTGTGTGTGTGTGTGTGTGTGTGTGTGTGTGTGTGTGTGTGTGTGTGTGTGTGTGTGTGTGTGTGTGTGTGTGTGTGTGTGTGTGTGTGTGTGTGTGTGTGTGTGTGTGTGTGTGTGTGTGTGTGTGTGTGTGTGTGTGTGTGTGTGTGTGTGTGTGTGTGTGTGTGTGTGTGTGTGTGTGTGTGTGTGTGTGTGTGTGTGTGTGTGTGTGTGTGTGTGTGTGTGTGTGTGTGTGTGTGTGTGTGTGTGTGTGTGTGTGTGTGTGTGTGTGTGTGTGTGTGTGTGTGTGTGTGTGTGTGTGTGTGTGTGTGTGTGTGTGTGTGTGTGTGTGTGTGTGTGTGTGTGTGTGTGTGTGTGTGTGTGTGTGTGTGTGTGTGTGTGTGTGTGTGTGTGTGTGTGTGTGTGTGTGTGTGTGTGTGTGTGTGTGTGTGTGTGTGTGTGTGTGTGTGTGTGTGTGTGTGTGTGTGTGTGTGTGTGTGTGTGTGTGTGTGTGTGTGTGTGTGTGTGTGTGTGTGTGTGTGTGTGTGTGTGTGTGTGTGTGTGTGTGTGTGTGTGTGTGTGTGTGTGTGTGTGTGTGTGTGTGTGTGTGTGTGTGTGTGTGTGTGTGTGTGTGTGTGTGTGTGTGTGTGTGTGTGTGTGTGTGTGTGTGTGTGTGTGTGTGTGTGTGTGTGTGTGTGTGTGTGTGTGTGTGTGTGTGTGTGTGTGTGTGTGTGTGTGTGTGTGTGTGTGTGTGTGTGTGTGTGTGTGTGTGTGTGTGTGTGTGTGTGTGTGTGTGTGTGTGTGTGTGTGTGTGTGTGTGTGTGTGTGTGTGTGTGTGTGTGTGTGTGTGTGTGTGTGTGTGTGTGTGTGTGTGTGTGTGTGTGTGTGTGTGTGTGTGTGTGTGTGTGTGTGTGTGTGTGTGTGTGTGTGTGTGTGTGTGTGTGTGTGTGTGTGTGTGTGTGTGTGTGTGTGTGTGTGTGTGTGTGTGTGTGTGTGTGTGTGTGTGTGTGTGTGTGTGTGTGTGTGTGTGTGTGTGTGTGTGTGTGTGTGTGTGTGTGTGTGTGTGTGTGTGTGTGTGTGTGTGTGTGTGTGTGTGTGTGTGTGTGTGTGTGTGTGTGTGTGTGTGTGTGTGTGTGTGTGTGTGTGTGTGTGTGTGTGTGTGTGTGTGTGTGTGTGTGTGTGTGTGTGTGTGTGTGTGTGTGTGTGTGTGTGTGTGTGTGTGTGTGTGTGTGTGTGTGTGTGTGTGTGTGTGTGTGTGTGTGTGTGTGTGTGTGTGTGTGTGTGTGTGTGTGTGTGTGTGTGTGTGTGTGTGTGTGTGTGTGTGTGTGTGTGTGTGTGTGTGTGTGTGTGTGTGTGTGTGTGTGTGTGTGTGTGTGTGTGTGTGTGTGTGTGTGTGTGTGTGTGTGTGTGTGTGTGTGTGTGTGTGTGTGTGTGTGTGTGTGTGTGTGTGTGTGTGTGTGTGTGTGTGTGTGTGTGTGTGTGTGTGTGTGTGTGTGTGTGTGTGTGTGTGTGTGTGTGTGTGTGTGTGTGTGTGTGTGTGTGTGTGTGTGTGTGTGTGTGTGTGTGTGTGTGTGTGTGTGTGTGTGTGTGTGTGTGTGTGTGTGTGTGTGTGTGTGTGTGTGTGTGTGTGTGTGTGTGTGTGTGTGTGTGTGTGTGTGTGTGTGTGTGTGTGTGTGTGTGTGTGTGTGTGTGTGTGTGTGTGTGTGTGTGTGTGTGTGTGTGTGTGTGTGTGTGTGTGTGTGTGTGTGTGTGTGTGTGTGTGTGTGTGTGTGTGTGTGTGTGTGTGTGTGTGTGTGTGTGTGTGTGTGTGTGTGTGTGTGTGTGTGTGTGTGTGTGTGTGTGTGTGTGTGTGTGTGTGTGTGTGTGTGTGTGTGTGTGTGTGTGTGTGTGTGTGTGTGTGTGTGTGTGTGTGTGTGTGTGTGTGTGTGTGTGTGTGTGTGTGTGTGTGTGTGTGTGTGTGTGTGTGTGTGTGTGTGTGTGTGTGTGTGTGTGTGTGTGTGTGTGTGTGTGTGTGTGTGTGTGTGTGTGTGTGTGTGTGTGTGTGTGTGTGTGTGTGTGTGTGTGTGTGTGTGTGTGTGTGTGTGTGTGTGTGTGTGTGTGTGTGTGTGTGTGTGTGTGTGTGTGTGTGTGTGTGTGTGTGTGTGTGTGTGTGTGTGTGTGTGTGTGTGTGTGTGTGTGTGTGTGTGTGTGTGTGTGTGTGTGTGTGTGTGTGTGTGTGTGTGTGTGTGTGTGTGTGTGTGTGTGTGTGTGTGTGTGTGTGTGTGTGTGTGTGTGTGTGTGTGTGTGTGTGTGTGTGTGTGTGTGTGTGTGTGTGTGTGTGTGTGTGTGTGTGTGTGTGTGTGTGTGTGTGTGTGTGTGTGTGTGTGTGTGTGTGTGTGTGTGTGTGTGTGTGTGTGTGTGTGTGTGTGTGTGTGTGTGTGTGTGTGTGTGTGTGTGTGTGTGTGTG
>NW_028222717.1:12500-20000 GCF_056783735.1 Eptatretus burgeri | reverse complement strand
GTTGGTCGTGGGCTAAAACGCCCGATAATTAATCGAACCGTCCAGGTTGACGATAACACCGCTCGGTTATCCCGATAGTACGGAACGGGTCGCTTTAAGTGGCCCGTGTCCGAAGTCGACCTGCGGCGAGGTGCGATCGCCCGGTCTACCCTCCGTGTGGGTACTTAGGTAGGTCGAATTTGGCGAGCAACCCTATCCCACGCGGGGGGCCGATTGGCACGATCGTGGTGAGGCCGAAAGGCCCACCCGTGACTAGTTCCCGGCGTTAGTCCGAGAGGGTCACGACGGGATTGTCCGTCCGGTGGGCGACGTGCCGCGATTCGAGTTACGTGGCCGTTCGCACGCCGGCGGGCGCGAATCCGCAACACTGGTGTCAGGAGTGGGATATAAACTCATCGCCCTCCTCGCGGCACTGGTATCGGAGAACGGGAAAACGGGCTCTCCTGTCTCCAGCTAAATTCACGGGAATCGGTCCAGGGGTGAGAGGAGCGACCCCCGATTCCCTCCAAATTACGAGCGAGCTAAATTAACCCTTTACGAGAAGCAAGATGGCGTCTCAAGGCGAGCGGGTGCCGGGTGGATTAGGTATGTGTAATAGTAATGTAGAATCCATGGCTCAGGACGAGATCACCGTGCAAGAGAAACCCGTACCAGAAGGTTGGGAAAGGCATCGATGCCGTTCATCTGGTCGGTTTTTTTTATTATAACTCCACCACTAAATGTAGTCAGTGGGAGTGGCCAGGGCAGGTGACAATGCGGCAGATTATGGAACTCGCGCAGAGCATAAATGACAAACTGGATTACAGGAATGCCGAAATGAAAGAAAGGAACAACGAAATGAAGAAAAATACGCAACAAATGGAAAATAAAAAAATGGATGGAAACGCACTCGAAGCGAAAAACCAAATGAAAGAAATGCGGGGTGAGATGCAGAGCATGGGCATAGGCCTGCAGGCAGGCATTATGGCAATGGCGAGGAGCGAAACGCGGACCACGGGCGAGAAAATGGCGCTGCCACGTGCTGGGACGAACGAGCTGGGGGGGAGTGCAACGGTTGTCAGGCCCGCGGTCGGGGCGGGCTAGAAAATAATTCGGGAGACGTGTAAGACGAGACACGAAGTAAAGAAGGTATTAGAAAAATTAAAAGAAAGCCAGGAGGAGACAGAGGAGGGATTGAAGGTCGAAACGGTGGAGTGTGAGAAAAGACTTCAAGACATGACGAAGAGAGTTGATAAGCTGGGACTGGAGGGAAAAACGGAGACAGAGGAACTGGGAAGACGGGTAGAAAACCACAAGCGCAAGCCGGAAGAACAGTTAGAAGCCAAAGCAAGGTCGGAGGGTGCGGAGATGAGAAAATAATTGGAAAAGAAAGTTTCTGAGTTACAGAAACACCAAAACAAAGAGAGGGAACTACAAAACGAACTGAGAGTGTTAAAAGAGGAAAGGAAGAGAACGGAAAATGAAACTTTAAGAAACCACACTGTACAGATCGAACAGCTGGAAGCGAAGGCCAGACTAAAGAATGAGGAACAAGAAAGAGTAATGAAGGAAGAACGAATGAGACAGGGAGAAAGAAATCAGTCAGTTGAAAGAAATGACGAGATTGCAGAAGGAGGAACAAGAAAGACAGTGGAATAGAAAACTGAAAGAGTATGAATTTGAAACTGAACGACAAAAGGGAAAAAATAGGTTTGAATACGAGGAGAAAGTAAAGGAGCAAGGAATGAAGCAGGAAGGAGAAATCAGGAGACTGAAGGACACAACGAGATTGGAGAGGGAAGAACGAGAGGAACAATGGAATAGAAAACAAAAAGAACATGAATCTGAGGTTGACCAATTGAAAGAAAAGCTGAGGCTGGAGTACGAGGAGATAGACAAAGAACAGCGAATGAAACACAAAATGGAGATGAACCAAATGAAGAAAACCATGAAACTGGATAAGGAAAGACAGGAGAGGAAACTAGGAAGAGTAATGAGACAGCAGCGAATGAAACACAAAATGGAGATGAACCAAATCAAGAAAACCATGAAACTGGAGAAGGAAGGACAGGAGAGGGAACGAGGGAAGAGTAATGAGACAGCAGCGAATGAAACACAAAATGGAGATGAACCAAATCAAGAAAACCATGAAACTGGAGAAGGAAGGACAGGAGAGGGAACGAGGAAGAGTAATGAGACAGCAGCAAATGAAACACAAAAAGGAGATTAACCAAATTAAGCAAACAACGAAACTGGAGAAGGAAGGACAGGAGAGGAAACAAGGAAGAGTAATGAGACAGCAGCAAATGAAACACAAAAGGGAGATTAACCAAATGAAGCAAACAACGAAACTGGAGAAGGAAGGACAGGAGAGGGAACGAGGAAGAGTAATGAGACAACAGCAAATGAAACACAAAAAGGAGATTAACCAAATGAAGAAAACCATGAAACTGGATAAGGAAAGACAGGAGAGGAAACAAGGAAGAGTAATGAGACAGCAGCGAATGAAACACAAAAAGGAGATTAACCAAATGAAGCAAACCATGAAACTGGAGAAGAAAGGACAGGAGAGGAAACGAGGAAGAGTAGTGAGAGAACAGCGAATGAAACACAGGAAGGAAATGAGCCAATTGAAAGAAACGATGAGATTGGAAAACAAAGAGCAGGAGGAACAGTGGGAGAGAAAACAACAACTATATGAGTGTGAAATTGAACAACTAAAACGGAGAGCGAGATTGGAGTCAACGGAGATTGAGGAGCTACGGAGGGAGAACGAACAGCTAATGGGGCTCAGAGAGAAAGAACGACTCAGATGGGAAAGAAAAAGGAACCAGGAAGAGACAGAAAAAAGGAACCAGGAGAGAAAATGTATAGAGACACGGGAGACAGAAAAAATAGGGGAGAGACTGCATGATAATGACGGGTTTATAGACGTACACACACACACGGAGGTAGTGGAGGATAGTGAGGGTGAGCTCGCGGAGCGTGTAGGGACCCAGAGCGAGCAGCTGGATGGCCTCCTCCAGGAACGAGGGGAGGGAGTATGCCCCCTTGAGGCGAGTCACGACCAGGTGAGTTCGGTCGTGCTTTGCGAGTTCGAGGGGAGGAGTGCTGTGGACGGGTGCACGCCGAGCTTGGGGGGTATAGAGGCCCCGGAGACCCTTGTGGGGACACGAATCCCCAGTGTGGTTGTCCCGGTGTGTGTGGTGTCGAGGTGTGTGTTCACGAGTGTGGCGAAATGCGTGCTGCAATGCACGCATAGCGCGGGTGCAAGGGCGTGTGTGAGAGCGACCGGGTGGGTGACAAAGACCCCGTGTGTGAGTGGTGTGGTGGTAAGTGTGCAGAAGGGCGTGCTTCCCAGCACGCCGTGTGTGGATGAGGCACCGCGGATGAGTGCCCCCGCTTGTGTGAGTGAGGAACGGTGTATGAGTGAGGCACCACGGGCGAGTGCCCCCGCGTGTGTGAGTGGTATGGTTTGTGTGAGGGAAATGGCACGAGTGAGTGGAAGGCCGCGAGTGAGTGGAGCCACGTGTGCGAGGGAGATGGCATGTGTGAGTGAACGGCCGAGTGCAAGGGAGACCGTGTGTGTGAGAGAGCGGCATGTAAGGGAGATGTCGGTGGGCATGTGTGAACATGCAGCCGCGTCTCCCAGTGTGAGTTTAATGGTGAGGTGTGTTAGCGTCGTAACACGCGGGAGTGCGTGTGTTGAATGGCGACGACGACGGCGACAGAGGAAAGAAAGCCGAGTAGCGGCTGCAGCTGTTTCGGGGACCGTGCCGGGTTCACCCAGCAGCGAGCACGAGGTTCGTGCTGTGCAACGCACGAGACCACCACGTGCTCGCTTGCGAGAGTGAAGTCCCGGTCCGGAAACGCACGCGGTGGATTTGCCGATCCCGCGGACGGACAAAGCTTAGGCAGGTAAACAGATTTGGACCGGACGGGTTCTCCACGCGATCGTGTGTGTTAAGCTCCAACGGGCAAAGCACATGTGTTCGCGTGGGGAACCCCTCGAGACGTGGGGCTTGTGTTTTTTTTATGCGCACGGTGACGTCATGGCTGCACGCGGGGTTGGAATCCGGCAGGAGGGGTATCCCTGCCGGATGGTACCGTCCAAGGAGGGACGAGGTACACGTGCAGCTGCATGACGTCACGGGCAGGTGCGAAGTGCGCGAGCTGTGAGTTGCCGCGCTGGTGCTGCGCATGTGAAAAAAAAAAGCAAGCCTCACTTTCGGGTGCACACGATTCCTGTGCAAGGGGTGGAAGACCCCTTAACGTGGGCACAGGATGGAAACTAGTTAGGGGGAAGGGTTAGCATCGCTGGACCGGCTCCATGGGGCAGGGGTAAGTCCTCATGGGGCCCGTGGAATGGATTAGTTAGAGGGATTGTAGCCAGATTTAGGTTGGGAAATAAAATGATTTTTATGATTTAGAAGACAGTGACAGACAGTGAATGTGTAGTGGGGATGTAGTTTAGCGACGTAGTGTTAAATGGAATGTGCTGTAGTTTAAGGGACGACGTGGGAGCACGAGTTAGTGAGGGGATGCAGATAGAACGATGGCAGAGTTCAGCGGTGTGTGTGTTGAAGAGTTGTGAGGTGAGTACATGGTGAGTGAGTGAGGCCAGCGGGTCTGTGTGTATGGAGCGAATGGGGACTGCATGGTGCGATGAGTGATTGGGGGGAGGAGTGACTCCCGCCCAAGGGACCCCGGGGTCAGTATAAAGTGAGTTAGGGGTTAGTCAAATTTACAAAATGGAGGTCGTTTTGTTGTTGGTGTGAATGTAGGCTCGAAACCCGTTTGGAGGGGTGCAGGAGCCCTGTTGACGGGCTGGGAGCGTGGCTGCGAAAGGTGAGTATCGCTGAGTGGGTACCCCGGGCACCAGGCTAGTCGGCCGTGGTAGGCCAAGGGCCCATGGGGGGCCGGGATAGCGTGGTGGGCACGGGTGCGCCTGCTTGGTGCGGGGGCCCGGGGTGCCATTAGCCGCGTGGGCAGTGTTGTGGGCACGGGTGACCCTCGGAAAGGGGCCTGGGAAGCCAGCCTGCCACGTGTGCGTTTCAGGGGAGGTGCCATGGGGGGCACTCCCCGGTGTTTAGGGAGCTGGTAGGCTCGGAGGCAGTGTAGTGCCCGGGGGTGCCATAGCTGGAGATTCGGCAGAGGGTCGTGCCTGCCAAAGGGAGCCACGTGTCCCAGCCATGAGACCGTGTGAGGGCACGGAGAGAAAATTGGGGGGCGAGGCCCGAAATTGTAAGGACACCAACACAGGCGACGGGAATCTGGGTTTATAGAACCAATAGTTTAAGCGAGAGGCGCTTGTTGAAAGCCCCGGGGTAGTTTAACGGTTAAATGGTTAGGGTAGATAGGAAGTGTACCCCTCCGCACCATCCATCCCCTCGCTCGTTGTGGGCCGCTGGACCCACTTTGGTTATAGATCGCTGAAGTCTGGGGAGGCCATTCTGAGGCTTGGAGTGGGCCTCGACACAGGACGCTAGCTCTCCCTTGTTCCCCTCCGGGAAGGGAACGTAGGGGTTGGGAGTAGGCTAGGTGACAGGATAGGTTAGCCGAACAAGGACAGTAAAGGGGGTTAGGGGACGATTTATATTGGGGAAGTAAAAATAAAAAAATAAGTTGGAGCTAAATTGGGGTTTGACAAATTAAGGGAGTGGGTATAGACAGTGACAGGCAAAGGCGATAGGTTGGGAGGGAGACCGTAGGGTAGGTCCGAGCCCGCCTTCCGAGTGGCCAGCACCACCGCACTCCCTCCACCAACCTCCACTGAACGGCAAAGGCTGGCCAGCTTCATCTGCTGGCTGCGTTGCTGCAAGGCAAAGGCCGGCCCACTTCATCGGCAGCTGTTGTTTTGCTGCAAGGCCTGTGCCGGCTGGATCGTCTGCAGCTGCTGTGCTGCAAGGCCTGCGCCGGCCGGATCATCTGCAGCTGTTTTCTGCAAGGCCTGTGCCGGCCAGTTCGTCTGCCGGCTGTGTTTGCCTGCAGCGGCCTTCTTCTGCGGGCTGTGTTTGCCTGCTGCCTTTGCCATGCCATGCCCACTGCCCCTGTTCACCAGCGCCGTTCAATTTTTGCTTTTCCCCCCCTGTTCATTGCCATGTGCGCCAGGATCAGAAAGCAACAGTTTGCAAGCTGCGAGAACTGCCCTGTTGGCAGCTACAACATGGGCCTGCAGTGGCGGCCCGTGCACCGTGTTTGCGTCCATCCATTCATCCATCCATTCGTTGTGTTCATTGCGTGTGCCACTTGAGCTGGCACGGAGACTGCATTTGTGCAGCCCATGCACCGTTGTGGTTCACTGCGTTCAGTTCAAAAGGGAAGGCCTTGGACTGCGTGTGAGCAGCCGGCCACGTTCCCTGTCACCTGCATTGTTTGAGTCAGAGACTGCATGCGAGCAGCCTGGCTCCCTGCTAACTGCTTTCTTTTTGCAGAGTTCAGTGATCCTGGGCCATGGTTTAGTGTAAAATTTGTAAGTTAAGGTTAAGATGTACTGTACATATGAGTGCGCCCCCGGCATGTCTGTCTTAGCGCCGGCAATTTTATTTAAGTCGTCTGTGTGAGTGAGTTTGTTTAGGTAGTTACTCAGCCCTCAGGTTATTTATTTTGGGGACACGAATACCATGAATGTCGCACTCAGGGATCCGTAGGTAAAATGTACTAGGGGAAAACTACACATGATGGCACACGAAAATTTGACGACTCGGGACGAGTCTGTAAAAAGGGGAGGGGGTAGTGTTGTGGTTGACGAAATTCGCAAACCACCATTCAGGTCCCTTAGGTGAGATATCTCTGTAAGTATATGTGTAGTTAGGCCCAAACCCGTTGTTTAGAGGGAATAAATGTCATTCATTCGGGCTGCGACCCCTCTAGATAGCCGTTTTTCTTTTACTATCTTTATTTTGGACCAGCCGCCATTACTACCATTACTACCACCACCAACCACGTCTCAACAGCCATCACACAACAACCACCAACCGCAACGCCGCTTCACAACAACAGCCACGACCTTTACCGTCACAACTCGCCCTCGCAACCATCGCATCACCACCATTCCCGCGCCGCTTGTGGGCACCGATACTGGACTCGTGCAGGGCGCGCACCGAGCAGCGGGTGCAGAGGCACCAGCCTTTCCGAAGCAATCGGATCAAAAACGACTCACGCCCACTTCTGTTCCGTCCTATCGGCGAGCGTGGGGCGATTTGGCCCCGCCTCCAGGTGCGTCGGAGTGTGGTCGCTATATGCAGATTCGCGGATCAAAAAGCATTCACGCCCACTTTTCTTCTGTCCAATGGGGAGCCAGCCAGGGATAAAGGGTCGAAGGTGAAGGAGCGAGGCCACGGGGGCTATAAAGGGCCGCGTTCGCTCGCCAAACAGGGCAGTTCAGAGTTGAGTTGGGAAGAGCCAGTCAAGAGAGGAGTCGGAGAAGGCAGTTGGACGGAGCTGTGGAGAGTTGGAGAGGTGGCGGCGGCGAAGGCAGTCGAGGGGGTGCTCGTGTCAGAGTCGGGGAGCTGCGGAGAG
>NW_028222717.1:5000-7500 GCF_056783735.1 Eptatretus burgeri | reverse complement strand
CCCGCACCAAGCAGGCGCACCCGTGCCCACTACTCTATCCCGGCCCCCCATGGGCCCATGGCCTACCGCGGCCGACTAGCCTGGTGCCCGGGGTACCCACTCAGCGATACTCACCTTTCGCAGCCACGCTCCCAAGCCCGTCAACAGGGCTCCTGCACCCCTCCAAATGGGTCTCGAGCCTACATTCCCACCAACAGCAAAACGACCTCCGTTTTGTAAATTTGACTAACCCCCTAACTCACTTTACTCTGACCCCGGGGTCCCTTGGGCGGGAGTCACTCCTCCCCCCAATCACTCATCGCACCATGCATTCCCCATTCGCTCCACACACACAGACCCGCTGGCCTCACTCACTCACCATGTACTCACCTCACAACTCACCAACTCTTCAACACACACACCGCTGAACTCTGCCATCCTTCTATCTACCTCCCCTAACTAACTCGTGCTCCCACGTCGTCCCTTAAACTACAGCACGTTCCTTTTAACACTACGTAGCTAAGCTACGTCCCCACTACACATTCACAAGTCTGTCACTGTCTCAAAATAATCCCATTTTATTTCCCAACCTAAATCTGGCTACAATCCCTCTAACTAATCCATTCCACGGACTCCATGAGGACTTACCCCTGCCCCATGAAGTCGGTCTAACTCAGCTAACCCTTCCCCATAACTAGTTTCCATCCTGTGCCCAGGTAAGGGGGTCTTCCACCCCTTGCCCAGGAATCCTGTACACCCGAAAGTGAGGCTTGCTGTCTCTTTTTTTTTTTCATGCGCAGCACCTGCGCGGCAACTCAGAGCTCGCGCACTTTGCACCTGGCCGTGATGTCATGCAGCTGCACGTGTTCCTCGTCCCTCCTTGGACGGGACCATCCGGCAGAGATACCCCTCCTGCCGGATTCCAACCCCACGTGCAGCCATGACGTCACCGTGCGCAAAAAAAAACACAAGCCCCACGTCTCGAGGGGTTCCCCACGCGAACACATGTGCTTTGCCCGTTGGAGCTTAACACACACGATCGCGTGGAGAACCCGTCCGGTCCAAATCCGTAGTCCTGCCTAAACTTTGTCCGTCCGCGGGATCGGCAAATCCACCGCTGGCGTTTCCGGACCGGGACTTCACTCTCGCAAGCGAGCACGTGGTGGTCTCGTGCGTTGCACAGCACGAACCTCGTGCTCGCGGCTGGGTGAACCCGGCACGGTCCCCGAAACAACTACAGCCGCTACTCGGCTTTCTTTCTTCTCATGTCGCCTTCGTCGTCGCCATTCAACCCACGCACACCTGCGTGTTACGACGCACACAGTCCACTCCATCACATTCACACGGGGAGACGCGACTGCGTGCTCCCGCATGCCGACCGACATCTCCCTCTCATACCGCTCTCTCACACACACGGTCTCCCTGGCACACAGCGACCTTGCACACGGCCGTTCACTCACGCGTGCCTCACTACTCACACAAACCATACTACTCACTCACACGTGGTGCCTCACTCATACTGGCCGTTTCACTCACACACGCGAGGGCACTCACCCGTGGTGCCTCACTCACACTCCGTGCCTCATCCACACACACGGGGGAACTCACCCGCGGTTCCTCACTCATACACCGTGCCTCACTCACACACGCGAGGGCACTCACCCGCGGTGCCTCACTCACACTCCGTGCCTCATCCACACACCGTGCCTCACTCACACACGCGAGGGCACTCACCCGCGGTGCCTCATTCACACACACGGCGACACTCACACACGGTGCCTCATCCACACACGGCGTGCTGGGAAGCACACACTCCGGCACCATCGCCACCACACCACTCACACACGGGGTCGCTTCCACACACGGGGACGCACTCACACCTTGCACCACACACACAGGGACAACCACACTGGGGATTTGTGTCCCCACAAGGGTCTCCGGGGCCTCTATACCCCCCAAGCTCTCCGTGCACCCGTCCACAGCACTCGTCCCCTCAACCTCGCAAAGCACGACCGAACTCACCTGGTCGTGACTCGCCTCAAGGGGGCATACTCCCTCCCCTCGTTCCTGGAGGAGGCCATCCCGCTGCTCGCACCGGGTCCCTACACGCTCCGCGAGCTCACCCCCATTGTCCCCCACTACCTCCGTGTGTGCGTGCGCGTCACTTACCCCGTCTTCATCGTGTAGTCTTCCCTCTATCGTTCCCATCTCCCGTGTCTCTGCCAACTCTTCACCCTTTACCTCCCTTGTCTCAACTATTATTTCCGTTGTCGTCACCTCGTGTCTCGTCTCACACGTTTTGGTCTCCCCATTTAATTTTTCCCTTTCGGTCATCGTCACGACCCTCGCCCAACACGTTCCACGACTATTTTTTCACCCGCCTCCACCGCGGGCCTGTCAGCCGTTGCACCCCCACCCAGCTCGTTTGCTCCCACACGTGGAGTCGCCATTCCCAGCTCCCTGGTCACGGCCTTCATGCCCGCCTGCAGGCATCGGCCCATGTTCTGCGTCTCACCCCGTA
>NW_028222716.1:12500-25000 GCF_056783735.1 Eptatretus burgeri | reverse complement strand
ATTCTTTTCTTCCACCCACTCTAATTTACCATAAGGTAGAGATTGAGACATTGCCCATCCATACAAATTATTAGCATCAAAATACATCAAATAATTACTATCTTTTTCACTATCATAATTTGGGAGATATTTATTATTTGCTTTAGCATATCTTTTTGAACATACTTGTGATATTCCACCTCTCTTGGACTTCTCAATCATCAAAAGCATATCCACATCACTGATTAAATCTATATCTTGTTTTGTCATTTTCAACATTGCACTCCAAGCTAAACCAGGAGCTGTGAAATAGTGGGCAGGATCTAATCCATAACAATTTTTATTATGACAGAGTGATCTAAAAGCTTCAAACACATCAGCTAACAATAAAACATCTGTTTTTAGATATAAATCGTGATATTCTCCAAGGTTCTTTATCTTAAATATTTTCCATATTTCTTGTGCGTGTTTATATTCCTTATCACTTATCTCTTCTTCATAAAGGTTATTATAGAAACTTTCTTTTGAAGGAAGTTGTGTTTCTTTAAATCTCATAAATGAATCCATATAATCATAAGGATAAATTCCCTTACTTGTAAGAATTTTCTCTTTACTTTGAATTTCATTCCTTGTTTGAATTTCCTCTCTCGTAAGAATTCCTTCTTTAATCAGAATTTCATCTTTAATCTGAATTTCCTCTTTAGTGAGAATTTCCTCTTTTGGAAAGAATGAATTAAGATTTGGAAAAGAGTCTGTGGAGCTTAGATTTGATGCGAGGTAGGCTAGTGGTGTTCCCATAAACTTGTAAGAATCTAAAAACCTAATACGAGTTAAAGGTTTTGTGAATATCATTTTTGAAAATGAAATATACTTTTGACTTGTGTTTGTTATAGCAGAAATATTCCCTGGTGTTTTTGAAAGTTCATTTATAAATAGATGTGTATCATAGTTGGCGCTGTTGTGAAGAAAGACTGGAATAAAAGAAGGTAATTTATAATTAAGATTACAACAGGAATGAGCGGGACCTCTATATTTACCAGTAAGATGACAATGGTCTCTAACTTTAGACTCCTTAATTTTCCCCTCACAAATATGACAGATATTGTTCATTCTAAATTCTAATTTTTCTTCTTTGGTTAATTTCATCGGTTCATTTGTTTCTTTCATTAATTTAGTGAGTCTTATACAATCCTTTTCTAATCGTTTTACAAACTCTTGTGAAGCATTTTTTCCACGATAATGTTCAAGTTTGTTATACTTTTCTCCAACAGATGATTTGATATAATAACAAAAACCACAAGGAATATGTTTTTGATATTTATTTGTATATGGTTCTTTTGGATTAGGAGAAGCAGTATTTATCTTTTTAAGGATACATTCAAAATCAGCGTATATCACAAATGGGTGCATGATAGATTTATTATAATCTTCAAAATAAATCTTTTCACCAGGTTTAGGCATTGTAATTACAGCTGATTTATGATTACTACAATATTTTGAATGTTGTTCTAATCGTTCTTTTGTATGAAATGAATTAAGACATCGCTTACAAGGATATATTTTGTTTGCTGTTCTGAATACCTGAGAAGAGATTAATCTTGATAAATTATTGATGTATGTGTAATGTGAATTCTTTCCAACACTAAAATATAAAAGGTCAATGTGTGTTTCTTCATTTTTATAGTTGTTTGAAATTTTTAATATTTGAATTTTGTTTGTATCCGTTAATCCATATACATTAATAGAAAGATTATTCTTTTTCTCAAATTTAGGAATATCTGTTAATGGCATTGGGAATTTAAAATCTTTAATGTCCAAGGTATTCTCATATTTCATATATTGTTTTACTCTTTCTGAATTACATTTTGGTGGATGTAAGTGAGCAAGAACAGACCAGAGAAAACATTTATTATCATTGTTCTTAATATTAACAACTGCCTTCTTTAGTTTTATTTCTTTTGGTAATTCAATATAAGAAGAAGCTTTAAGAGGGTTTGATTTTAGAATGTGTATATCTAAAAAGATGATTTTTTTAATATTGAATCCACTTCCTACCACTGTATTATCAACATCCTCCTCTTGTCTTGATAGTTCTTCATAAACCCCACTATTCAAAAAATCTTGAAATGATGTTATAAAATGAAGATCTGTTCTCATATAAGGAGTTTGTTCTTCATCTTGTCTTTTCATATTCATTTTCACTCCCATATAAAACTTTAAAGTTTTTATTTCTTTTAATGTCTTTTTAATAAATTTTTCAACATCGGGTTTCACTATTTCAATTGATTCAGCTATTGATGATGGACCGGGTTCTCCAAATTGAAAAATCCTTATTTTTATATGCCCTTTAAATGCCTCATCAGTGTTTTTAATATAATAGTCTCCCTTTACTTTAAACTCATTTTTCTTGTGTTTTTGTGATTGAAGATGTTGATTATAACTACTCTTCAAAACATCCTTTGAACAGATATCACAATGTTTTCTTTCCAACTCAAGAGGAGATATTTGATGAAATAGATTAAATGTGTGTTTGTTGGTTCGGAGGTGTTTTCTATAATGTTTATATTCGTGATTACAAACATCGCAGTACGTTGTATTCACCATATTTATAGAATAAAACTTTGCTTAAACTAAAATTTTCTTGATGAAAATTTCGTTTAATTTATAGGTGAATCTGTGCTTAAAAACATTTTATCCTCCAACTTTTTCACTTAATAAATACAATGTTTCAAGACACAAAAGACAAGTTTCAATCAATCTCTTCATCTGTTAAAGATACTGAGAAATATGTCAAGGATGTAAAATTGAACAAAGATAAATATAACAACTATTGGATAAAAACTATTATGGTAAATAATATGAGTTCTTCAATTTCCTTCAGTGGAAGGGCTTTTAGTATACCTGGTAGAACATCAATTAAAGTATCTCTAACAAAAGTTTCTCCTCTCCTTCTAGTAATATATTCAAAACTAGAAAAAGCAATGAAACAAGAAAAAGTATCAAAGAACAAAAACCTTATGGATGAAGCTTTAGAAAGAAAAGATAAGACCATCTGTAATATGCAAGGAGAAATTTGTATTTTTTCAACAACCCTAAAGATGTAAATCTTGATGAAATAAAGGATGTTAATATATCAGGTGAAATGACATTTCGTTCAATAGTAGTTAACGATAATTTTAAAATTACCTTTAATATAAAAAATGTTGTCGTTGAATCTGATAATGAAAAAGTATATCGATATCGATGGTAATATACAACTGAAAGTATAGATGAATTTCAGTTTAAGTAAAGTTTTACTTTATAAATATGCTAGACTTTCCTGATTCTCCATATGACAAATTTGAGAATTGTCCTGCGTGTGAAAGACAGGGATTAAACACAGAGTCAAAAGCCTATAAACAATGTATATTCTGTGATTATCTTCTAATTAATGATAATAAAAAATATAAAAAGGAAAATAATTCTTTTAGATTTACACCAAAAATGAATTACTTTACAAGATTGATTAGAGAAATGAATGTAAAGTATGAGGATGATAACACACCTTTCCTTACAAGGGAAGAAACTGAACGTATAAGAGAAATGTTCAAAGGATTGTTGTTGTTTATTATTCATGGATGTAATTTTCAGGGAAATATCAACACAAGATATTGTATAAATAAAATAATGGATTATCTTGAAATTAAACCTGAACTTAGGATAAAATATAGAGTTTCTAAAAAAGCCAATAATAAATTAAATAACCTGTTTTTCAAATATATAAATGAATGATTTTTTACCTATTTGGGAAAATAAGATAAAATTTAACAACCATAAAAATCTCCCAAATTCATTAAGATGTCTCATAGTTGGTTCAAGTGGATGTGGAAAAACCTGCTTACTTTTAAAAATGCTCCTCACTCCCAACTTTTTAGATTATGATAATTTAATAATTTTCACAAAGTCGAGTTTTCAACCAGAGTATCAACTACTCTCACAAGGTTTTAATGCTGGTCTTCAAAAAGAAGATATAATAGGTTTATTTAAACGTCAAAAAAACCTAAATGATTATAACATTGAAGATATAATTCAACTATTTTGTGATACACAGAGATGTAAAAAGAAATCAAATCTTATAACTTGTATTCTTAGTGATAATACGGATGATATACCGTCTCCCCAAGATTTGGATAAATCAAAAAAGAACCTCGTTATCTTTGATGATTGTGTTAATGAGAGAAACCAAACGGTAATGGACAGCTACTACACAAGAGGGAGACATTCTTCTTGTAATTGTATTTATCTTAGTCAATCGTACTTTCAACTTCCTCGTCGTTCCATCAGAAACAATGCTAATACTTTTATTTTATTCAAGTTAAATTCAATAGATATCAATAATTTTTGGAGAGATAATTGTTCTACATTATGTAGTAAAAAGAAATTTGAGGATTATATGAAGCACACGACTGAAAAATATAAATATATTGTTGTGAAACAAGATGAGATATTAAGGGATATATTTTTTGTTTTATAAACAATTACATATATAAATGACAACTATTATTATAAATCTTATGGGTAAATCTGCTTCTGGAAAAAACTTTCATAAATCAAGGTTCTTGTGTAGTACAAATGAGAATATTGTAAATTTACTTAAAAAACACCCCGTGATACGCATTGTATCAACAACAACTAGAGCAATAAGACCTGGAGAAGTAAAAGGTGAAGATTATCACTATATTTCAGTGGAGGAACATATGCGATTGAGGAATGAAGGACAAATATTTGAGGAGGTTTCTCTTGGTACAACAAAATATTCACATTGTAAGAGTGAGTTAAAGAAACTAAAATCTGGTGGTGTTGGGATATTAGAAACTAATCCAGAAGGAACGAGACAAATTATTAAATATCTGAGCGGAGTGAAGATTTTATCATTCGGTTTTGATGTTGATGAAGAAACTCAACACAAACGTATGAAAAGCAGAGATGCAAGGATTAGTGAAGAAGAAATTACAACTCGCATTAATGTTAATAAAGAATTTGATGAAATATTTAAAGAAAAGGATTTATTTGAACACATCTACTTGAATGATGAAGAAAAGGAAAATTTCCCTGTTGATCTTTACAATTCATTAAATGATATTTTACAATAAATAAATGGATACAAAAGAAAGAGCAAGAAGATTTAAGGAACATCAAGAGTTGGTTTCAAAAGTTGTAAAACAACAGGAAGACATAAAGAAGAAACGCAGACAGAAACTAACGGGCGAAGAAGCATTTGAAAAAAAACAAGAGAAATTTTTTAAACCACTTTTAAAAACTTCCCAAGAAAAAATGAAAGATGTTTCCACAGTTCCCACAGTAGAATACACTCCTAGAAAGCTTCAAATGTTAAAAGATTTTAGTCAAATGACGGAGGAAGAATTAGAGCATATTGGAGAATTAGAACATGATGAAGGTTTATTTCAACAACTGGAAGAGATTAATCAACCCCCTGATTATATTGTGAATGCTGTTCAAAACAATGAATATTCAGCGGATTCAAAAACCAAAGCAGGACTCATTCCAACAGAACAACCAGCAATATTTCATCTTGTTCAAGAAAAGGTATTGATATTTAATGATGAATTAAGGTTCTTAAGTTCTGCTCAACCCCCTGTTAAACTAACTCCGAGATTAATGTTTCTTCTCACAAAAGATGGAAGACAAGGTTCAACTGTGAGGGATGAATCAAAGTATATTGATAAACCATTGGATATGGAAAATAATGATGATAGAGTATATATTGATTTGCTGAACACTCTAAATTATAAGGTTATTCTTTCTGGTAAAAGTAGGAAGAATGAGAAGGAGAAACACATTATTCAGGCTTTAAGTATCCTTGGTTCAGGTATTAGTTTTCTTCCAAATGACCCATCGCAATTAGTTAATAGACTGTTATTGTTGTTCGGCAGTAAGAAGGCTGGAAATAACAATTGTTTTAATGAAGCATCAGCCATTTTAGACCAGTTGATGAACATGAAAATAATTAATAAATCTCAATATAAAGACATTTTATCTCATATTAAATAAGATGAGAAGCACAATCCTGAGTTTTAATTTCACAACAAGCGACCACACATCTTCATTCCCATACCCACTACAACTTGACACAACAAAAGAATATGAGGCATCTTTATTGTCCATGGAGACTTATAATACCTTATTTAATATAACCGAGAAAAATGACAAGTTCAGTTATAATCCGGGAAGTGGATACAAAACGATAACAGTCTCACCCGGAGCATACGAGATTTCTCAAATATCTTCCGAAATTGCTCGTCTTATGAAAGAACAGGGTGATGAACCAAAAAATATTGTTATAAACATTCAAAAACATACTTAAAAATCAACGATTAAAGTTAAAAATAACTACAAGGTTGATTTCACAATTGATAATTCATTTAGAGAGTTATTAGGTTTCTCCTCAAAAAAGATTGAAACTAATGGGACGTTTTACAGTGATAATGTCATTCAAATATCCTCAGGAATAAATTCGGTGTTAATTCACTGTGATTTGATTGATGGTGCTTATAATGATGGATTAAAAACAAATACAATATTTTCATTCAGCGCATACTCAACCCCAATTGGTTATAAATTCAATATGGAGCCTAAAAATTTGGTTTATCTACCTGTGTCAGGAAAAACCATACACAGAGTAAATTTTAGGATAACCGACCAAGATAATCGTGTGATTTCTTTTAATGGAGAAGTTATATCCATCAGAATTCACCTACGTGAAGTTTTTCAATAAATAAATACGATGGTTATTGTGAGGAAGCACGAGTTGGGAAAATATAAAATAATTACAGGGGATGGGATGTTCCTTTCCCCGTACTACAAGGGTGAAGGTATGTATCTTGGTAGAGGATACTATAAACCTAAGAGACAAAGGGGTGTTGGACATCAATTTAGAGGAGATGGGATAATTGATACTCTCATGGGTATTGGTTCAACTATTCTTAAACATAAAGACCTAATTGGTTCAACTGCTTCTGCTGTGGGAAATGTAGCAGGTGCTGTAAAGAGTATAAAAGATGCTCAGAAAGAATCTCATAAATTACAAGCAATAAAAGAAATTAAGAAAGGTAAAACTCAGTTGTTCCCCCAAGAACGACAGAAAATAATTCAAATACTTGGATCAGGGTTTCAAAAGTTTTAACATCTTTTTTCCTAAATAAATACAAGTATGGAAGCAATTGATAGTATCTATGATTTGGATGATACTATTATTATCTCAAACTCCACTAAAAAAGAAGATTACTTCAAGGTAAATGCAATAACTGGAACAGACTGGAATACAAATGGTACAAAAAGTTTTGAAATAAATAATCAACAAACCTATTTGAATCTCTCTGAAAGTTTCTTGTTGTGTAAATTTAAATTCACTAAGGCTGGGAATAACACAAACGCTACACTTGTAAATGATTTCTTCTGGAAAATGTTTGATAGTGTGCGATTGTTTTTTGGAACACAAGAAGTTGAAGCGGTTGATTATGTCTCTGCTGTATCTGAAATGATGAAATTTACACTCTATACATTCAGTGATAGAATGGGAAAGGGGTCTGTCGAAGGTTTTATTCCTGATATGTCAACGGGAACAAACACAGACCCTGGATATATTCAAAGGAAAGGAATGTATAATGATGATACAAAAGCAGAAAATAGTTTTACTGTGGCAGTTCCTCTTAAAGGTATATTTGGATTTTGTGATTATGATAAAGTTCTGTATGGTCTTAAAATTAGATTTCAACTACAAAGGAATGATAATGAAAATAGATTGCTTTTTCGTGTTGGTAATGCTTTTGGTGATCAGAATAAATTTGTAATTGAGGAGATGAGTTGGTATATCAGTGAATATACTCCTAATCTTAAAACAGAAGAGATGTTGAATCGAAGACTTAACTCAAAAAAACCACTCAGTGTATCATACCTCAAAAGAAGATGTCAACACGTTAAACTCAATCAAACTACTTACACGTGGAATTTGGGTGTTCTGGAAGGAAAGCCACGATATCTGTGGATGATTTTTAAAAAGCCAGATGGTGATACTGCGACTGATAAGAATAATGCATTGAGTGATAATGCTAAGGTGAAACAACTTCGCGTTTCTCTAGATGGAACATTTTATCCACGAGATAGATTGGAAATTAATTGGGAAAAAATGATTTTGCTGAAGCATACAAGTCTTACCAAAAGGTGTGTGAAAGTAATGGAAATAAAGAACCTATTTTGGATATGACAGCATTTAAAAGTTTGTATACAATCTATACGTTTGACCTGAGCGCTCAAAAAGAAACTATAAAGTCTAATCGAGTGGATACTTCCCTATACATTGAAAGAGGAGAGAGTGAAGAAGTTGATACATATTGTTTGCTTTTGGAAGAAACAGAATTGCAGATTAATACAGATAATGGTGTGATGATTAGTCTCACATAATTTTTTGTTAAATAAATGAGTGGCAAAGTACCAACTGGGGTATATGTTAATCAAATCAATCTTCATAAACTATCATCTTGTGTTCAAAATCAAAAGCCTTGTACGATTAACGTTAATACAATTCAGAGAAAAGGAGCAGTAAGAATTGATGTTTTGCTCACAAGAGAACAGGTTAAAATCCTGAATGACACTGGCTCACTTAAAATTAAAATGACAAAACCAATGTTGAAAAAATATTCAATAAGAGAGACGAGTGGAGGATTTCTCCCATTTCTAATTCCTTTATTTGCTGGTTTAAGTGCGGTTGGAGCATTGACGGGTGGTATTTCAACAGCGGTCAAAACTGCCAACGAAAGGAAGGCTCAACTCCAGGCTCAAAAAGAATTGGAAAGACATAACAAAGAGTTGGAGAAACAAATTAGTGGAAGTGGTGTAATTGTAGATTTTGCTGAAAAACTTGAAGGTCTGCCTGATAAAGCGAGATTGTTAGTTGGAGATATGCTTTCTTCTATAGCACAAGCAGGTGTAAAATTAACGAAAAGAGGTAATGGATTATATCTTTCTAATAAATAAATGAGCATTGATGAGTGGTTGAAAGAATTTGGAAAGAATACAACATCAAATTTACAACTTGCCAAATATTGTAAGAAATTAAAAATTCATAATGTGGTTATTTGTATGAGAGATGAATTAACAAATGTGTCGAATCATACAAAGAATATTATTATGAACTTAGAAGATAATGATGGGAACGGTTCTCATTGGGTTTGTATTTTTAATAGTCAAGACAAATATTATTTTGATAGTTTTGGTCTTCCACCACCTGTTGAAGTCATAAAATTCTTACAGAATGGTGTTTATCAAACATTTCAAGTCCAAGAATTAAATTCCAAGTGTTGTGGTCAATTATGTCTATGTGTTATTTCAACTCAACAAAAATAAAAAAATTTATGATATTATTTTTAATCTAATATAAATGACTTATGTTGGTAAAGATGGTTCTATCTTTGGTGTATCTCAAGAACTGGATATTGATTTATCAAATTATTATACAAAGGCACAGGCTGAACGATATAAATATAATATAAACAAAAATATTAACATGAAAAATGCTTATAAATTAAAAAATTATCCAAGCCCGACTGACGCGAATGACTTGGTGAGATTAAGCGATTTATCACAATATATATACTTAAATAAAACGGCTGTGTATTCTAAAGATACAGAAGTGTTGATATTATCTCCAGGTCATACAGAATTCACAGTTCGAATTAAAATAAATTTTTATAAAGAAGGGCGTATCGTTTGTATGAGAATAGAACAATGGGGGTATGATATGAATGATTTAGGGTATAATTGGTCATTTAAAATTAACCTCGAAGACCTGGAACAATTAAATCAGTCTCGTAAGGAAGAATATTATCCACTTGGTATCGAGAATGAGTTTTGTGGAGCCACGATTAGTAAACAACAAATAAAAGAATTTAATAAGGGTAAATATAATAATGGTTTTGCCCTTGTTTATCTCATGAAAACAGAAAAAACAGGATTATATATAATAAGTAAGGAAATACAAAATGATTTAACTATGGGAAGATGGGGAGGTGTTTCGTGCCATAATATTATTCTAACATCTCTTTCTAATACATAAATGACAGCAAGAAGGCTTCAAGAAAATTATCATTTCTGTGTCCAAGCATACCTTCAAGAAAAGGGTATTCGGTATTTTAATAAATATGTTCTACAACATAAGAATGAGGTATTTTCAATAAAAGATTGGCATTATGCTGATGTTGATAAACCAACAACTTTAGATTTAATTAGAATGTTAAATAATGAAAAAATTATAAGGTTAAGAAAAGGTAAGGCTCTTTTAGAAATTCAAAAGAAATTTTATTGGTTTCCTGTTGTAAAAAAAATTATTTTGGATACAGGAATAACAAGAAATCCTGATGAATATATGTATAATATTCTATGGGGTGTAAACGATTCAAGTATAGTAAGGGATGAGGAAGGAGGTGAAGAAGAGAGGGAAGAGGAGGAAAAGGAGGAGGAGGAGAGAGAGAGAAGGAGGAAAGAGAGAAGAGAGAGAGGGAGGAAAGAGAGAGAATGAATAAATATCAAAATATGGAAACCAGTGAGATTCAAAAAGAATAGAGGTATTAAAGAAATTAACTTATCTCACCAGGGAGGAATACAAAGAATTAAAAAGTCTATTTGCAATACTTTCAACAAAACTATTAGCATCGTCAAGCTATTCATTTTAATTCAAGTTTTTCTTAAATAAATGGAGGAGAGAGTGAAGGCATTTCTAAGGATTCTTTATGTTTTAAAAATTAAGATTCAAATGTGCATGTTGGAAACTAAAAAGGTTTTTGCACTCTGCAGAAATTTTTCTCATAAATAAATGAGTTATTGTCTCAAATGTAAAAGAAAACTAATACTAAAAATATTTCATATATTAAAAGTAAAAATAACAGGGTTATACAAAAAGGTATATGTTCGGTGTGTGGTTCAAAAAAAAAATCAATTTATCTCCAAACACAAACTCGGAGGAGATATACAAAAGTTTTTATCAGGAAGTAAATTTACAACTACTGGAATACCAGGGAATTACATCTTCCAGGGTATTCTTTCTGTGGTCCAGGCACAAACTTGGATAAAAGATTAGATGAGGCAGACAATCCTAAATCCTGGAGTAAACCAATCAATAGAGTTGATGAAGTGTGCATGAGACACGATATTGATTATGGGAATACCACAACGTTGGAAGAAAAGCATGAAGCCGATAGAGAAATGTTATATAATTTGTCTCTGATACAAAATCCAACCTTGAGAGAAAAAGTTGATAGGTTCATCGTGAAGAAGATGATTAGTGCTAAATTGAAACTTGGACTTGGAAATTCAAAAAACTTATAGGCTCTAATGATGCCATTAAGACTGAAGAGCAATTAGCTGATGAATTACATAAACCAATATTCACAAAGTTTCAGAGAAGGAAAGTTTATTCCAAGGAAGTTGATTATATCTGGTCTGCTGATTTGATTGAACTCAATAATGATAAGGGGTACAAGTATGCTTTAACCGTTATTGATTTGAGGAGTAGATATGCGTGGGTTGTCCCTTTAAAAAACAAAACAGGTAATACTCTTATGTTAGCTTTTCAACAGATATTTAATAAAAGTAAGAGAAAACCTAAGAAATTGTGGACTGATGAGGGTAGAGAGTTTTATAACAAGACATTTATGAATTTTCTAAAAAATAACAGTATTACATTATACAGTACCTTTAATGAAGGGAAGGCAGTTGTTGTTGAACGTTTTAATCGTACCTTAAAAGAGAGACTATATGAAAAATTCACACAACTCGGTTCACAACAATGGTCATCTTTTATTCAGGATATTGTGGATAAGTATAATGACACGATTCACACGTCAACGAATATGAAGCCATCAGAAACATTTACAAAATTAAAATATGAAAAAGAGATTAATGTCAGAAAACCTAAGTTCAAAGTTGGTGATATCGTAAGAATATATAGGTGGAAATCTCATTTTGAAAAGGGTTTTACTGAACGATGGACGAAAGAACTTTTTAAAATTGTTGATGTAATAGATACAGTTCCTTGGACTTATAAAATATATGATTTGCAAGCGAACGAGATTTTAGGTTCATTTTATTCACAGGAATTACAAAAGACAAAACTAAGCAGATAATACACCTTTGTGGACACTAGAGGGACAAGTCCGAGGTGTATAACAGTATATAATGTGTGTCAAGGGGGACGTTCTTAGATCTGTGAACCCCAAACACAGAATCCTCAACTGAATAGTCAAGGCTTAACTTTTGTTTGTGTGTGTGTGCAATGGGAGCAATAGGTTGGCGCTTCACTCCCTCCTACTATACACCGTTGTGGACACTCGAGGGCCAAGTCCGAGGTGTATAACAGTATATAATGTGTGTCAAGGGGGACGTTCTTAGATCTGTGAACCTCAAACACAGAATCCTCAACTGAATAGTCAAGGCTTAACTTTGTTTGTTGGTGTGTATGTGTGTGTGTC
>NW_028222715.1:10000-28514 GCF_056783735.1 Eptatretus burgeri | reverse complement strand
CTTTCACCCTTCTGTCCAGTTAATCCCAAACCAGCTCGATGGGGTTTAAGTCTGGAGACTGTGCTGGCCATTCCATGATTTGAAGCCGACCGTCTTGTACTTTTCTTCGAAGGTAATTCCGACAAAGTCTGGAGGTATGTGTTGGGTTGTATTTTTGCTGTAGGATGAACCCCTGACCAACTCGGCATATACCAGAGGGTATTGCATGGCGCTGCAAAATGCTGTGGTTGCCCTTTTGGTTCAGGGTGCCAGATACTCTGTGCAAGTCGCCGACTCTGGATCCAGCAAAAGAGCCCCAGATCATCACGCTTCCTCCTATATGTTTGACAGTTGGTGTCACACACTGAGAAACCATCCTTTCGCTTTCTCGACAGCGTACAAAAACCCTGCGTGATGAACCGAAGATTTCAAATTTTGATTCATCGGTCCATAAGACCTTTTTCCAGTTTTCAGTAGTCCACTGGCGGTGCTTCATGGTCAAAGGCAAGCCTCTTTTTCTTATTTTGCCATCTTAAGGCACAGGCACACCTTGTCCTTTTAGCCAGCAATGGCAACATATCAAAATGTATGTAAAACGCTGGCTTCCGCTGAACTCTTGATGTTTTTTTTAAAGATTCGAACGTATTCATAACAAGTTGGTTGTATGCACAATGTATTAGTAATGCACACAGAATGTTTCGTTGTCTTATAGATAAATTATACCAACGAATGCTTAGCCTGTTGTCGGCGTTCACAACCTATGCCCAACGATAGTCTAACTTATGCATAGCGCACTGCACGTATCGCCGACGATCACGTGGCGTAGCCTATTAAAAGGCTGCCGCACAATGATTCAAATCATAATCGCCGGAGAAATGGAAGTGTCAACATCGCAGTCACACCTTGGCGATCTTGCCAGCTTATGCCGACCTCTGAAAAATGCTTCGAAAACGCTGGCGCACGTCGAATACGGAATGGGTAAGTTTGGTATACGTGAATAGAACGCTAAAGTAGCTATCATACGTCGTAGTAAGTGGAGTAAGTCTTGAAATTTTAAAAGTGTTAAAAATTTTACGACGTACTTGTCGTATGCCTCATACGTTCCGCATGCGATGGGAATAAGTTGTACGCACGACATGCGATCGTTGGCACACGTCGACAAAATTTACTTGTAAGTTACTCATAAGTCGAAACGCGTCAATGTAATGGTTAGCGTCAGTGTTCCAGACTCCCTGGTTTGTTTTTAATTTTTTTTCTTCGGTATGACGGTGATGTTGACACTTCGATTTCTAGTGCGGTTATAATATAATATAATTAATAGGCTGCCACTCAATGATTTAAATCATAACCGCACTAGAAATCGAAGTGTCGACATCACCGTCATACTGAAGAAAAACAAACAAACAAAAAAAAACAGGGAGTCTGGAACACTGACGCTAACCATTACATTGACGTGTTTCGACTTATGAGTACCTTACAATAACGTGTGTTGACGTGAGTAGGGTAAGAATACTGATTCTGGCTCACTTTTCCCCATGTAAATGAATGGGGGATTTTCAGCGATTCCCTTTTTTTTTTCCCTAAAAATAAACCCCCTTTTTATCCCAAGGTATATTTATTTGTCTCCCCTTTTAACTTGGAGGTTGAACCTCATTGAATTGAACACCTGGGGGTTGAACAGCTCACTCATTGAACCTATAAAGATTTGTTCATTCTCAAATTCCTTCAATAGTTTAATTTTCTTTGCACAATAATCCCCATCTAAAATATTGACAAACAAAACATTTGAATCTTTATATTTTTGAAGATACCCCTTTTGTGCCATTACGAAATGATAAACTTCTCTTAATGCTCTTGTTTGACCACCTCCTGAGCCACAGGTTATTTTTTTGTTAAGCCCCGCCCACTTTTCTTGAAGCCCCGCCCACTTTCCACAAGGTATTCAATAAGCCCCGCCCACTTTTCTTTAAGCCCCTCCCACTTTTGCTAAGCTCCACCCACTTTTTGTGAGGTATTTTTTCTAAGCCACGCCCACTTTTCTAAGCCCCGCCCACTTTGCTAAGCTCCGCCCACTTTTCATGAGGTATTTTTTCTAAGCCACGCCCACTTTTCCTAAGCCCCACCCACTTTTGCTAAGCTCCACCCACTTTTCGTGAGGTATTTTTTCTAAGCCACGCCCACTTTTTCTAAGCCCCGCCCACTTTGCTAAGCTCCGCCCACTTTTCATAAGGTATTTTTCCTAAGCCACGCCCACTTTTCATAAGCCCCGCCTACTTTTGCTAAGCCCCGCCCACTCTTACATCATTTCCAGTTCATCTCTGACTCACAAAGAAATCACTAGAAAATTACAGGATGTTATGGTTTTGAAAAATTTCCCAATGAAGGCTTGCCTAGGCTTGCCCAGGGAATTTCCAAAGGAAACCACACCCACCAGTCTTTCTCTATAAAAGCTTCAAGCCCAGGCTCCATTTTAAACATTTGTTTTTGCTGGCAATGGTGTGCTGTGTGCTTGCCTGGAACTCTCTGACTTGTATGGAACTAAACCTTCAAGTTGATGAACTGGATTCAAACCTCTTATCCATTGAGGTAAGATTTTTATTTTCCTATTTTCAAACTTTGATTGAAGCATACTCATTTAATAATTAAATAACTTAATTAATACATTATTATTTTCTCTCACAGGAAATTGTGTCTGAAATACGAAATGATTTTGCTACAACTTGGGGCGAAATTGTTGGCTTGGTTGAAGACCTTATGAGCGACCAAGACCCACAGAACGAGTTCGTCCTTGATGACCCAACCAAAGAGTTATACCTTGGAGACCAGCAAAATCCTGAAAAAGAGTTTTACAGCAATAGTACTCATTGTGAGTTATCAAGACAATACCCACTGAACAAGTTATACGTTGATGAGCCAGAATACAAGTTTTACCTTGGAGACTCACAAATTTTGAAAAAATCAGTAAATGAGTTCTGCCTTGATGGTTTAAATAACTACCTTGGAGACTCAGGAAAAGGGTTCTGCCAAGATGGTTCTAAATATGGGAACTACCTTGGAGACTCACAAATTTTGAAAAAATCAGTAAATGAGTTCTGCCTTGATGGTTTAAATAACGACCTTGGAGACTTGGAAAGTTGGGTTTATTTTGAAGACTTGAAATGCTACCACTCTTTGGGATTTAAACCTATCAAGAAAGTTCTTGCTCCCTCTTTCAATGTCATCAAACCTGAAAGCCTTAAAAGACAGAATTGGAAGAAGAGAAAAAAAAAAAAAAACGTAAAATATATATATATAGGTGGAAATCTCATTTTGAAAAAGACATTGTGTTGGGTGAGGATTGAGTTGGGGTTGAGATTTTGAATGTGAGGGTTGGGGTTGAGATTTTGAATGTGAGGGTTGGGACACACACACACACATACACATCAACAAACAAAAGTTAAGCCTTGACTATTCAGTTGAGGATTCTGTGTTTTGGGTTCACAGATCTAAGAACGTCCCCCTTGACACACATTATATACTGTAATACACCTCGGACTTGTCCCTCTAGTGTCCACAAAGGTGTATTATCTGCTTAGTTTTGTCTTTTGTAATTCCTGTGAATAAAATGAACCTAAAATCTCTTCCCCTTCCAAATCATATATTTTATAAGTCCAAGGAACCGTATCTATTACATCAACAATTTTAAAAAGTTCTTTCGTCCATCGTTCAGTAAAACCCTTTTCAAAATGAGATTTCCACCTATATATCCTTACGATATCACCAACTTTGAACTTAGGTTTTCTGACATTAATCTCTTTTTCATATTTTAATTTTGTAAATGTTTCTGATGGTTTCATATTTGTTGACGTGTGAATCGTGTCATTATACTTATCCACAATATCCTGAATAAAAGATGACCATTGTTGTGAACCGAGTTGTGTGAATTTTTTATATAGTCTCTCTTTTAAGGTACGATTAAAACGTTCAACAACAACTGCCTTTCCTTCATTAAAGGTACTGTATAATGTAATACTGTTATTTTTTAGAAAATTCATAAATGTCTTGTTATAAAACTCTCTACCCTCATCAGTCCACAATTTTTTAGGTTTTCTCTTACTTTTATTAAATATCTGTTGAAAAGCTAACATAAGAGTATTACCTGTTTTGTTTTTTAAAGGGACAACCCACGCATATCTACTCCTCAAATCAATAACGGTTAAAGCATACTTGTACCCCTTATCATTATTGAGTTCAATCAAATCAGCAGACCAGATATAATCAACTTCCTTGGAATAAACTTTCCTTCTCTGAAACTTTGTGAATATTGGTTTATGTAATTCATCAGCTAATTGCTCTTCAGTCTTAATGGCATCATTAGAGCCGATAAGTTTTTTGAATTTCCAAGTCCAAGTTTCAATTTAGCACTAATCATCTTCTTCACGATGAACCTATCAACTTTTTCTCTCAAGGTTGGATTTTGTATCAGAGACAAATTATACAACATTTCTTTATCGGCTTCATGCTTTTCTTCCAACGTTGTGGTATTCCCATTATCAATATCGTGTCTCATGCACACTTCATCAACTCTATTGATTGGTTTACTCCAGGATTTAGGATTGTCTGCCTCATCTAATCTTTTATCCAAGTTTGTGCCTGGACCACAGAAAGAATACCCTGGAAGATGTAATTCCCCTGGTATTCCAGTAGTTGTAAATTTACTTCCTGATAAAAACTTTTGTATATCTCCTCCGAGTTTGTGTTTGGAGATAAATTGATTTTTTTTTGAACCACACACCGAACATATACCTTTTTGTATAACCCTGTTATTTTTACTTTTAATACATGAAATATTTTTAGTATTAGTTTTCTTTTTACATTTGAGACAATAACTCATTTATTTATGAGAAAAATTCCTGCAGAGTGCAAAAACCTTTTTAGTTTCCAACATGCACATTTGAATCTTAATTTTTAAAACATAAAGAATCCTTAGAAATGCCTTCACTCTCTCCTCCATTTATTTAAGAAAAAAAAAATGAAAAACTTGAATTAAAATCCATATCTTGTCGATGCTAATAGTCTTGTCGAAAGTATTGCAAATAGACTTGTCAATTCTTTGTTTTCCTCCTCGGTGGGTTGAGTTATTTTCTGTAATACCACCAATCTTTTTTGAATCTCACTGGTTTCCATACTATAATATTTATTTATTCTCTCTCTTTCCTCCTTCTCTTTCTTCTCCCTCTCTCTCTTCTCTCTTTCCTCCCTCTCTCTATTCTCTCTTTCCTCCTTCTCTCTCTTCTCCTTTTCCTCCTTCTCTTTCTTCTCCCTCTCTCTCTCTTCTCTCTTTCCTCCCTCTCTCTATTCTCTCTTTCCTCCTTCTCTCTCTTCTCCTTTTCCTCCTTCTCTTTCTTCTCCCTCTCCTCCTTCTCCTTTTCCTCCTCTTCCCTCTCTTCTTCAACTCCTTCCTCATCCCTTACTATCCTTGAATCGTTTACACCCCATAGAATATTATACATATATTCATCAGGATTTCTTGTTTTTCCTGTATCCAAAATAATTTTTTTTACAACAGGAAACCAATAAAATTTCTTTTGAATTTCTAAAAGAGCCTTACCTTTTCTTAACCTTATAATTTTTTCATTATTTAACATTCTAATTAAATCTAAAGTTGTCGGTTTATCAACATCAGCATAATGCCAATCTTTTATTGAAAATACCTCATTCTTATGTTGTAGAACATATTTATTAAAATAACGAATACCCTTTTCTTGAAGGTATGCTTGGACACAGAAATGATAATTTTCTTGAAGCCTTCTTGCTGTCATTTATGTATTAGAAATATATGTTAGAATAATATTATGGCACGAAACACCTCCCCATCTTCCCATAGTTAAATCATTTTGTATTTCCTTGCTTATTATATATAATCCTGTTTTTTCTGTTTTCATGAGATAAACAAGGGCAAAACCATTATTATATTTACCCTTATTAAATTCTTTTATTTGTTGTTTACTAATCGTGGCTCCACAAAACTCATTCTCGATACCAAGTGGATAATATTCTTCCTTACGAGACTGATTTAATTGTTCCAGGTCTTCGAGGTTAATTTTAAATGACCAATTATACCCTAAATCATTCATATCATACCCCCATTGTTCTATTCTCATACAAACGATACGCCCTTCTTTATAAAAATTTATTTTAATTCGAACTGTGAATTCTGTATGACCTGGAGATAATATCAACACTTCTGTATCTTTGGAATACACAGCCGTTTTATTTAAGTATATATATTGTGATAAATCGCTTAATCTCACCAAGTCATTCGCGTCAGTCGGGCTTGGATAATTTTTTAATTTATAAGCATTTTTCATGTTAATATTTTTGTTTATATTATATTTATGTCGTTCAGCCTGTGCCTTTGTATAATAATTTGATAAATCAATATCCAGTTCTTGAGATACACCAAAGATAGAACCATCTTTACCAACATAAGTCATTTATATTGGATTAAAAATAATATCATAAAATTTTTTATTTTTGTTGAGTTGAAATAACACATATAGACATAATTGACCACAACACTTGGAATTTAATTCTTGGACTTGAAATGATGGATAAACACCATTCTGTAAGAATTTTATGACTTCAACAGGTGGTGGAAGACCAAAACTATCAAAATAATATTTGTCTTGACTATTAAAAATACAAACCCAATGAGAACCGTTCCCATCATTATCTTCTAAGTTCATAATAATATTCTTTGTATGTTTCGGCACATTTGTTAATTCATCTCTCATGCAAATAACCACATTATGAATTTTTAATTTCTTACAATATTTGGCAAGTTGTAAATTTGATGTTGTATTCTTTCCAAATTCTTTCAACCACTCATCAATGCTCATTTATTTATTAGAAAGATATAATCCATTACCTCTTTTCGTTAATTTTACACCTGCTTGTGCTATAGAAGAAAGCATATCTCCAACTAACAATCTCACTTTATCAGGCAGACCTTCAAGCTTTTCAGCAAAATCTACAATTACACTACTTCCACTAATTTGTTTCTCCAACTCTTTGTTATGTCTTTCCAATTCTTTTTGAGCCTGGAGTTGAGCCTTCCTTTCGTTGGCAGTTTTCACCGCTGTTGAAATACCACCCGTCAATGCTCCAACCGCACTTAAACCAGCAAATAAAGGAATTAGAAATGGGAGAAATCCTCCACTCGTCTCTCTTATTGAATATTTTTTCAACATTGGTTTTGTCATTTTAATTTTAAGTGAGCCAGTGTCATTCAAGATTTTAACCTGTTCTCTTGTGAGCAAAACATCAATTCTTACTGCTCCTTTTCTCTGAATTGTATTAACGTTAATCGTACAAGGCTTTTGATTTTGAACACAAGATGATAGTTTATGAAGATTGATTTGATTAACATATACCCCAGTTGGTACTTTGTCACTCATTTATTTAACAAAAAATTATGTGAGACTAATCATCACACCATTATCTGTATTAATCTGCAATTCTGTTTCTTCCAAAAGCAAACAATATGTATCAACTTCTTCACTCTCTCCTCTTTCAATGTATAGGGAAGTATCCACTCAATTAGACTTTATAGTTTCCTTTTGAGCGCTCAGGTCAAACGCATAGATTGTATACAAACTTTTAAATGCTGTCATATCCAAAATAGGTTCTTTATTTCCATTACTTTCACACACCTTTTGGTAAGACTTGTATGCTTCAGCAAAATCATTTTTTTCCCAATTAATTTCCAATCTATCTCGTGGATAAAATGTTCCATCTAGAGAAACGCGAAGTTGTTTCACCTTAGCATTATCACTCAATGCATTATTCTTATCAGTCGCAGTATCACCATCTGGCTTTTTAAAAATCATCCACAGATATCGTGGCTTTCCTTCCAGAACACCCAAATTCCACGTGTAAGTAGTTTGATTGAGTTTAACGTGTTGAAATCTTCTTTTGAGGTATGATACCTTGAGTGGTTTCTTTGAGTAAAGTCTTCGATTCAACATCTCTTCTGTTTTAAGATTAGGAGTATATTCACTGATATACCAACTCATCTCCTCAATTACAAATTTATTATGTTCACCAAAAGCACTACCAACACCAAAAAGCAATCTATTTTCATTATCATTCCTTTGTAGTTGAAATCTAATTTTAAGACCATACAAAACTTTATCATAATCACAAAATCCAAATATACCTTTAAGAGGAACTGCCACAGTAAAACTATTTTCTGCTTTTGTATCATCATTATACATTCCTTTCCTTTGAATATATCCAGGGTCTGTGTTTGTTCCCGTTGACATATCAGGAATAAAACCTTCGACAGACCCCTTTCCCATTCTATCACTGAATGTATAGAGTGTAAATTTCATCATTTCAGATACAGCAGAGACATAATCAACCGCTTCAACTTCTTGTGTTCCAATATACAATCGCACACTATCAAACATTTTCCAGAAGAAATCATTTACAAGTGTAGCGTTTGTGTTATTCCCAGCCTTAGTGAATTTAAATTTACACAACAAGAAACTTTCGGAGAGATTCAAATAGGTTTGTTGATTATTTATTTCAAAACTTTTTGTACCATTTGTATTCCAGTCTGTTCCAGTTATTGCATTTACCTTGAAGTAATCTTCTTTTTAGTGGAGTTTGAGATAATAATAGTATCATCCAAATCATAGATACTATCAATTGCTTCCATACTTGTATTTATTTAGGAAAAAAGATGTTAAAACTTTTGAAACCCTGATCCAAGTATTTGTATTATTTTCTGTCGTTCTTGCGGGGACAACTGAGTTTTACCTTTCTTAATTTCTTTTATTGCTTGTAATTTATGAGATTCCTTCTGAGCATCTTTTATACTCTTTACAGCACCTGCTACATTTCCCACAGCAGAAGCAGTTGAACCAATTAGGTCTTTATGTTTAAGAATAGTTGAACCAATACCCATGAGAGTATCAATTATCCCATCTCCTCTAAATTGATGTCCGACACCCCTTTGTCTCTTAGGTTTATAGTATCCTCTACCAAGATACATACCTTCACCCTTGTAGTACGGGGAAAGGAACATCCCATCCCCTGTAATTATTTTATATTTTCCCAACTCGTGTTTCCTCACAATAACCATCGTATTTATTTATTGGAAAACTTAACGTAGGTGAATTCTGATGGATATAACTTCTCCATTAAAAGAAATCACACGATTATCTTGGTCGGTTATCCTAAAATTTACTCTGTGTATGGTTTTTCCTGACACAGGTAGATAAACCAAATTTTTAGGTTCCATATTGAATTTATAACCTATTGGGGTTGAGTATGCGCTGAATGAAAATATTGTATTTGTTTTTTTTCCATCATTATAAGCACCATCAATCAAATCACAGTGAATTAACACCGAATTTATTCCTGAGGATATTTGAATGACATTATCACTGTAAAACGTCCCATTAGTTTCAATCTTTTTTGAGGAGAAACCCAATAACTCTCTAAATGAATTATCAATTGTGAAATCAACCTTGTAGTTATTTTTAACTTTAATCGTTGATTTTGAAGTATGTTTTTGAATGTTTATAACAATATTTTTTGGTTCATCACCCTGTTCTTTCATAAGACGAGCAATTTCGGAAGATATTTGAGAAATCTCGTATGCTCCGGGTGAGACTGTTATCATTTTGTATCCACTTCCCGGATTATAACTAAACTTGTCATTTTTCTCGGTTATATTAAATAAGGTATTATAAGTTTCCATGGACAATAAAGATGCCTCATATTCTTTTGTTGTGTCAAGTTGTAGTGGGTATGGGAATGAAGATGTGTGGTCGCTTGTTGTGAAATTAAAACTCAGGATTGTGCTTCTCATCTTATTTAATATGAGATAAAATGTCTTTATATTGAGATTTATTAATTATTTTCATGTTCATCAACTGGTCTAAAATGGCTGATGCTTCATTAAAACAATTGTTATTTCCAGCCTTCTTACTGCCTAACAACAATAACAGTCTATTAACTAATTGCGATGGGTCATTTGGAAGAAAACTAATACCTGAACCAAGGATACTTAAAGCCTGAATAATGTGTTTCTCCTTCTCATTCTTCCTACTTTTACCAGAAAGAATAACCTTACAATTTAGAGTGTTCAGCAAATCAATATATACTCTATCATCATTATTTTCTATATCCAATGGTTTATCAATATACTTTGATTCATCCCTCACAGTTGAACCTTGTCTTCCATCTTTTGTGAGAAGAAACATTAATCTCGGAGTTAGTTTAACAGGGGTTGAGCAGAACTTAAGAACCTTAATTCATCATTAAATATCAATACCTTTTCTTGAACAAGATGAAATATTGCTGGTTGTTCTGTTGGAATGAGTCCTGCTTTGGTTTTTGAATCCGCTGAATATTCATTGTTTTGAACAGCATTCACAATATAATCAGGGGGTTGATTAATCTCTTCCAGTTGTTGAAATAAACCTTCATCATATTCTAATTCTCCAATATGCTCTAATTCTTCCTCCGTCATTTGACTGAAATCTTTTAACATTTGGAGCTTTCTGGGAGTATATTCTACTGTGGGAACTGTGGAAACATCTTTCATTTTTTCTTGGGAAGTTTTTAAAAGTGGTTTAAAAATTTTCTCTTGTTTTCTTTCAAATACTTCTTCGCCCGTTAGTTTCTGTCTGCGTTTCTTCTTTATGTCTTCCTGCTGTTTTGCAACTTTTGAAACCAACTCTTGATGTTCCTTAAATCTTCTTGCTCTTTCTTTTGTATCCATTTATTTATTGTAAAATATCATTTAATGAATTGTAAAGATTAACAGGGAAATTTTCCTTTTCTTCATCATTCAAGTAGATGTGTTCAAATAAATCCTTTTCTTTAAATATTTCATCAAATTCTTTATTAACATTAATGCGAGTTGTAATTTCTTCTTCACTAATCCTTGCATCTCTGCTTTTCATACGTTTGCGTTGAGTTTCTTCATCAAAATCAAAACCGAATGATAAAATCTTCACCCCGCTCAGATATTTCATAATTTGTCTCGTTCCTTCTGGATTAGTTTCTAATATCCCAACACCACCAGATTTTAGTTTCCTTAACTCACTCTTGCAATGTGAATATTTTGTTGTACCAAGAGAAACCTCCTCAAATATTTGTCCTTCATTCCTCAATCGCATATGTTCCTCCACTGAAATATAGTGATAATCTTCACCTTTTATTTCTCCAGGTCTTATTGCTCTAGTTGTTGTTGATACAATGCGTATCACGGGGTGTTTTTTAAGTAAATTTACAATATTCTCATTTGTACTACACAAGAACCTTGATTTATGAAAGTTTTTTCCAGAAGCAGATTTACCCACAAGATTTATAATAATAGTTGTCATTTTTATATGTAATTGTTTATAAAACAAAAAATATATCCCTTAATATCTCATCTTGTTTCACAACAATATATTTATATTTTTCAGTCGTGTGCTTCATGTAATCCTCAAATTTCTTTTTACTACATAATGTAGAACAATTATCTCTCCAAAAATTATTGATATCTATTGAATTTAACTTGAATAAAATAAAAGTATTAGCATTGTTTCTGATGGAACGACGAGGAAGTTGAAAGTACGATTGACTAAGATAAATACAATTACAAGAAGAATGTCTCCCTCTTGTGTAGTAGCTGTCCATTACCGTTTGGTTTCTCTCATTAACACAATCATCAAAGATAACGAGGTTCTTTTTTGATTTATCCAAATCTTGGGGAGACGGTATATCATCCGTATTATCACTAAGAATACAAGTTATAGGATTTGATTTCTTTTTACATCTCTGTGTATCACAAAATAGTTGAATTATATCTTCAATGTTATAATCATTTAGGTTTTTTTGATGTTTAAATAAACCGATTATATCTTCTTTTTGAAGACCAGCATTAAAACCTTGTGAGAGTAGTTGATACTCTGGTTGAAAACTCGACTTTGTGAAAATTATTAAATTATCATAATCTAAAAAGTTGGGAGTGAGGAGCATTTTTAAAAGTAAGCAGGTTTTTCCACATCCACTTGAACCAACTATGAGACATCTTAATGAATTTGGGAGATTTTTATGGTTGTTAAATTTTATCTTATTTTCCCAAATAGGTAAAAAATCATTCATTTATATATTTAGAAAACAAGTTATTTAATTTATTATTGGCTTTTTAGAAACTCTATATTTTATCCTAAGTTCAGGTTTAATTTCAAGATAATCCATTATTTTATTTATACAATATCTTGTGTTGATATTTCCCTGAAAATTACATCCATGAATAATATATAACAACAATCCTTTGAACATTTCTCTTATACGTTCAGTTTCTTCCCTTGTAAGGAAAGGTGTGTTATCACCCTCATACTTTACATTCATTTCTCTAATCAATCTTGTAAAGTAATTCATTTTTGGTGTAAATCTAAAAGAATTATTTTCCTTTTTATATTTTTTATCATCATTAATTAGAAGATAATCACAGAATATACATTGTTTATAGGCTTTTGACTCTGTGTTTAATCCCCCTCTTTCACACGCAGGACAATTCTCAAATTTGTCACATGAAGAATCAGGAAAGTCTAGCATATTTATAAAGTAAAACTTTACTTAAACTGAAATCCATCTATACTTTCAGTTGTATATTACCATCGATATCGATATACTTTTTTTCATTATCAGATTCAACGACAACATTTTTTATATTAAAGGTAATTTTAAAATTATCGTTAACTACTATTGAACGAAATGTCATTTCACCTGATATATTAACATCCTTTATTTCATCAGGATTTACATCTTTAGGGTTGTTGAAAAAAATACAAATTTCTCCTTGCATATTACAGATGGTCTTATCTTTTCTTTCTAAAGCTTCATCCATAAGGTTTTTGTTCTTTGATACTTTTTCTTGTTTCATTGCTTTTTCTAGTTTTGAATATATTACTAGAAGGAGAGGAGAAACTTTTGTTAGAGATACTTTAATTGATGTTCTACCAGGTATACTAAAAGCCCTTCCACTGAAGGAAATTGAAGAACTCATTATTTACCATAATAGTTTTTATCCAATAGTTGTTATATTTATCTTTGTTCAATTTTACATCCTTGACATATTTCTCAGTATCTTTAACAGATGAAGAGATTGATTGAAACTTGTCTTTTGTGTCTTGAAACATTGTATTTATTAAGTGAAAAAGTTGGAGGATAAAATGTTTTTAAGCACAGATTCACCTGTAAAATAAACGAAATTTTCATCAAGAAAATTTTAGTTTAAGCAAAGTTTTATTCTATAAATATGGTGAATACAACGTACTGCGATGTTTGTAATCACGAATATAAACATTATAGAAAACACCTCCGAACCAACAAACACACATTTAATCTATTTCATCAAATATCTCCTCTTGAGTTGGAAAGAAAACATTGTGATATCTGTTCAAAGGATGTTTTAAAGAGTAGTTATAATAAACATCTTCAATCACAAAAACACAAGAAAAATGAGTTTAAAGTAAAGGGAGACTATTATATTAAAAACACTGATGGGGCATTTAAAGGGCATATAAAAATAAGGATTTTTCAATTTGGAGAACCCGGTCCATCATCAATAGCTGAATCAATTGAAATAGTGAAACCCGATGTTGAAAAATTTATTAAAAAGACATTAAAAGAAATGAAAACTTTAAAGTTTTATATGGGAGTGAAAATGAATATGAAAAGACAAGATGAAGAACATACTCCTTATATGAGAACAGGTCTTCATTTTATAACATCATTTCAAGATTTTTTGAATAGTGGGGTTTATGAAGAACTATCAAGACAAGAGGAGGATGTTGATAATACAGTGGTAGGAAGTGGATTCAATATTAAAAAAATCATCTTTTTAGATATACACATTCTAAAATCAAACCCTCTTAAAGCTTCTTCTTATATTGAATTACCAAAAGAAATAAAACTAAAGAAGGCAGTTGTTAATATTAAGAACAATGATAATAAATGTTTTCTCTGGTCTGTTCTTGCTCACTTTCATCCACCAAAATGTAATTCAGAAAGAGTAAAACAATATATGAAATATGAGAATACCTTGGATATTAAAGATTTTAAATTCCCAATGCCACTAACAGATATTCCTAAATTTGAGAAAAAGAATAATCTTTCTATTAATGTATATGGATTAACGGATACAAACAAAGTTCAAATATTAAAAATTTCAAACAACTATAAAAATGAAGAAACACACATTGACCTTTTATATTTTAGTGTTGGAAAGAATTCACATTACACATACATCAATAATTTATCAAGATTAATCTCTTCTCAGGTATTCAGAACAGCAAACAAAATATATCCTTGTAAGCGATGTCTTAATTCATTTCATACAAAAGAACGATTAGAACAACATTCAAAATATTGTAGTAATCATAAATCAGCTGTAATTACAATGCCTAAACCTGGTGAAAAGATTTCTTTTGAAGATTATAATAAATCTATCATGCACCCATTTGTGATATACGCTGATTTTGAATGTATCCTTAAAAAGATAAATACTGCTTCTCCTAATCCAAAAGAACCATATACAAATAAATATCAAAAACATATTCCTTGTGGTTTCTGTTATTATATCAAATCATCTGTTGGAGAAAAGTATAACAAACTTGAACATTATCGTGGAAAAAATGCTTCACAAGAGTTTGTAAAACGATTAGAAAAGGATTGTATAAGACTCACTAAATTAATGAAAGAAACAAATGAACCGATGAAATTAACCAAAGAAGAAAAATTAGAATTTAGAATGAACAATATCTGTCATATTTGTGAGGGGGAAATTAAGGAGTCTAAAGTTAGAGACCATTGTCATCTTACTGGTAAATATAGAGGTCCCGCTCATTCCTGTTGTAATCTTAATTATAAATTACCTTCTTTTATTCCAGTCTTTCTTCACAACAGCGCCAACTATGATACACATCTATTTATAAATGAACTTTCAAAAACACCAGGGAATATTTCTGCCATAACAAACACAAGTCAAAAGTATATTTCATTTTCAAAAATGATATTCACAAAACCGTTAACTCGTATTAGGTTTCTAGATTCTTACAAGTTTATGGGAACACCACTAGCCTACCTCGCATCAAATCTAAGCTCCACGGACTCTTTTCCAAATCTTAATTCATTCTTTCCAAAAGAGGAAATTCTCACTAAAGAGGAAATTCAGATTAAAGAGAGAATTCAAAGTAAAGAGGAAACTCTAATTAATGAAGAAATTCTAACTGAAGATGAAATTCTAATTATAAAGAAAATTCGAACAATGAATGAAATTCTAACTAAAGAGGAAATTCAGATTAAAGATGAAATTCTGATTAAAGAAGGAATTCTTACGAGAGAGGAAATTCAAACAAGGAATGAAATTCAAAGTAAAGAGAAAATTCTTACAAGTAAGGGAATTTATCCTTATGATTATATGGATTCATTTATGAGATTTAAAGAAACACAACTTCCTTCAAAAGAAAGTTTCTATAATAACCTTTATGAAGAAGAGATAAGTGATAAGGAATATAAACACGCACAAGAAATATGGAAAATATTTAAGATAAAGAACCTTGGAGAATATCATGATTTATATCTAAAAACAGATGTTTTATTGTTAGCTGATGTGTTTGAGGCTTTTAGAACACTCTGTCATAATAAAAATTGTTATGGATTAGATCCTGCCCACTATTTCACAGCTCCTGGTTTAGCTTGGAGTGCAATGTTGAAAATGACAAAACAAGATATAGATTTAATCAGTGATGTTGATATGCTTTTGATGATTGAGAAGTCCAAGAGAGGTGGAATATCACAAGTATGTTCAAAAAGATATGCGAAAGCAAATAATAAATATCTCCCAAATTATGATAGTGAAAAAGATAGTAATTATTTGATGTATTTTGATGCTAATAATTTGTATGGATGGGCAATGTCTCAATCTCTGCCTTATGGTAAATTAGAGTGGGTGGAAGAAAAGGATTATGAAAAGGCTTTGATGAATATTGTTATTTCTTCTCAAGAGGAATTGAATGACGAAGAAGAAGGTTATTATTTTGAAGTTGATTTGAGGTACCCGAGTGTTCTTCATAATAAGCATAAAGACCTTCCTTTTGCATGTGAGAAAGAAACCCCAAAGAAAGAATGGTTCAGTGATTATCATAAAAGTTTTAATATTAAAGGCAAATCAACAGAAAAGTTATTAACAACATTCTATGATAAAGAGGGATATGTTTTACATCAGAGAAGCTTAAAACAGTTTTTGAGAGAAGGATTGAGAGTAGCTAAAATTCATAGAGTTTTAAAATTTAAACAAAGTCCTTGGGTGAAAAAGTATATTCAATTCAATACAGATATGAGAGCAAATACAAAAGTAAAATTTGAAGGGGACTTTTATAAATTAATGAATAATGCTGTATTTGGAAAGACTATGGAAAATGTTAGAAACAGGCAAAACATTAGATTCGCAACATCTTGGAAAGAAGCTTCGAGATTGATAAATAAACCAAGTTTTGAGAGAGAAGAGGTTTTTTCAGAGAACTTTTCTGCAATTCATATGAAAAAGGAAAGTATTGTAATGGATAAACCAATTTATATTGGAACAGCAGTTCTTGATTTATCAAAGATATTGATGTATGATTATTTGTATAATGACTTAAAGAAAGAGTATGGTGAAAATGTTTCATTGTTGTATATGGACACTGATAGTTTTATCCTAGATATAAAAACTGATGATGTTTATGAAGATATGAAGAAAAATATTGGAGTATATGATACAAGTAATTTCAGCAAGAAGAGTGAGTTATTTTTCAAAAAGAATGAAAAGGTTATTGGTAAGTTTAAGGATGAGTTGGGTGGAAAAGTAATGAGTGAGTTTATTGGATTGAGAGCAAAGGCATATGCTTATAAGTATGGTGAACAGATTGATAAGAGGTTAAAGGGAATAAAGAAATATGTAATAAAGAAATCAATAACTTTTAGAAATTATTATAATTGTTTGATGAATAAGAAAGAAGAATATAGGAAAATGAATACAATAAGAAGTTATAAACATAACATATATAGTGAAGAAGTAAATAAAAAGGCATTAGGAGCCTTTGATGATAAGAGATTTATTTTAGATAATGGAATAGATTGTGTTCCATATGGATATTGTATGATAGAGTGAATAGAATAGATTGTGTTTTAACGATGGGAAGATGGGTTAGGGTGTTTAAGGGCTACCGCTTGGTTTTTTCACAATATATAAATGGTTAAACCAAGTATTAATCAAACTAAAGAGTGGAGAAAATCTCAGTCTTGGTATATAAATGGAAAACATAATGAATGTGAAAAATATCAAATAAGTCTTATTGAAAAAATAACTAAAACAAAGGTAAATAAAACAAATAAGCGAATTAATTTAAAAACTAGTAAGTTAGAGGATGTAAAGAAAAAATGAATATCCTTGAATGGACTGAAAACTTTGATGGTTATCAATTGAACAATGAAAAAACAATTTACTATAATCTCAAAATGATATGTGGCTCAGGAGGTGGCCAGATGAGAGCATTAAGAGAAGTTTATCATTTCGTAATGGCACAAAAGGGGTATCTTCAAAAATATAAAGATTCAAATGTTTTGTTTGTCAATATTTTAGATGGGGATTATTGTGCAAAGAAAATTAAACTATTGAAGGAATTTGAGAATGAACAAATCTTTATAGGTTCAATGAGTGAGCTGTTCAACCCCCAGGTGTTCAATTCAATGAGGTTCAACCTCCAAGTTAAAAGGGGAGACAAATAAATATACCTTGGGATAAAAAGGGGGTTTATTTTTAGGGAAAAAAAAAGGGAATCGCTGAAAATCCCCCATTCATTTACATGGGGAAAAGTGAGCCAGAATCAGTATTCTTACCCTACTGACGTGTATCAACGATCACGTAACGTGCCGACAACACGTTACTCATAGGTTAGAAATAAGTTTCGGGTACGCTAAACGTTACCTCGACGTGTTTCGACTTATGATCAACTTACAATTAACATGTGTCAACGATCGCATAATGTGCCTACAACTTATGGCCAGCGTAGCGGAACTTGTGAGTCATACGCTGGCATAAGTCGTAAAATTTCAAGCATGCTAAAATTTGAGGACAACCGCAAAGTACATCGATGAAAGCCAGCGTATTATGACGTATGGCAGTGTTTTTCAGCGTGCTCTCAATGTTTCGAAAACTTACCCATAACGTATTCGACGTGTGCCAGCGTTTTAGACATTTTTTTTTCAAAAATCGGCATAAGCTGGCGAAAACGTCAAGGTGTGACTGGGCCTTTAGCAATGGCTTGCTTACTACCACTCGACCTGTCAAGCCTGCAGCTCGAAGTCTTCTCTTCATAGTTGAAACAGAGACTTCCTTACTTTGACCAGTGTTAAGCTGTGCTTGAAGCTGCTGTCCTGTGAGCCACCTATCACGCAAGCTGTTGACTCTCAGAAACTTGTCTTCTGATTGTGTTGTGGCTTT
>NW_028222714.1:10000-25000 GCF_056783735.1 Eptatretus burgeri | reverse complement strand
CTCTCTCTCTCGCGCTCGTTTCCTCGCTCGTTTCCTCGCTCTCTCTCTCGCGCTCGTTTCCTCGCTCGTTTCCTCGCTCTCTCTCTCGCGCTCGTTTCCTCGCTCGTTTCCTCGCTCTCTCTCTCGCGCTCGTTTCCTCGCTCGTTTCCTCGCTCTCTCTCTCGCGCTCGTTTCCTCGCTCGTTTCCTCGCTCTCTCTCTCTCGCGCTCGTTTCCTCGCTCGTTTCCTCGCTCTCTCTCTCTCGCGCTCGTTTCCTCGCTCGTTTCCTCGCTCGTTTCCTCGCTCTCTCTCTCTCGCGCTCGTTTCCTCGCTCGTTTCCTCGCTCTCTCTCTCTCGCGCTCGTTTCCTCGCTCGTTTCCTCGCTCTCTCTCTCGCGCTCGTTTCCTCGCTCGTTTCCTCGCTCTCTCTCTCTCGCGCTCGTTTCCTCGCTCTCTCTCTCTCTCGCGCTCGTTTCCTCGCTCTCTCTCTCTCTCTCTCTCGCGCTCGTTTCCTCGCTCTCTCTCTCTCTCTCTCTCTCGCGCGCTCGTTTCCTCGCTCTCTCTCTCTCTCTCGCGCTCGTTTCCTCGCTCTCTCTCTCTCTCTCGCGCTCGTTTCCTCGCTCTCTCTCTCTCTCGCGCTCGTTTCCTCGCTCTCTCTCTCTCGCGCTCGTTTCCTCGCTCTCTCTCTCTCTCGCGCTCGTTTCCTCGCTCTCTCTCTCTCTCTCTCGCGCGCTCGTTTCCTCGCTCGCTCGCTCTCTCTCGCGCTCGTTTGCTCGCTCGCTGTCTTTCTCTCTCGCGCTCGTTTGCTCGCTGTCTTTCTCTCTCGCGCTCGTTTGCTCGCTGTCTTTCTCTCTCGCGCTCGTTTGCTCGCTCGCTCTCTCTCTCGCGCTCGTTTGCTCGCTCGCTCTCTCTCGCGCTCGTTTGCTCGCTCGCTCTCTCTCTCGCGCTCGTTTGCTCGCTCGCTCTCTCTCTCGCGCTCGTTTCCTCGCTCGCTCTCTCTCTCGCGCTCGTTTCCTCGCTCGCTCTCTCTCTCGCGCTCGTTTCCTCGCTCGCTCTCTCTCTCGCGCTCGTTTCCTCGCTCTCTCTCTCTCTCGCGCTCGTTTCCTCGCTCTCTCTCTCTCTCTCGCGCTCGTTTCCTCGCTCTCTCTCGCGCTCGTTTCCTCGCTCTCTCTCTCTCTCTCGCGCTCGTTTCCTCGCTCTCTCTCTCTCTCGCGCTCGTTTCCTCGCTCTCTCTCTCTCGCGCTCGTTTCCTCGCTCTCTCTCTCGCGCTCGTTTCCTCGCTCTCTCTCTCTCTCTCGCGGTCGTTTCCTCGCTCTCTCTCTCTCGCGGTCGTTTCCTCGCTCTCTCTCTCTCTCGCGCTCGTTTCCTCGCTCTCTCTCTCTCTCGCGCTCGTTTCCTCGCTCTCTCTCTCTCTCGCGCTCGTTTCCTCGCTCTCTCTCTCTCTCTCGCGCTCGTTTCCTCGCTCTCTCTCTCGCGCTCGTTTCCTCGCTCTCTCTCTCTCTCTCGCGCTCGTTTCCTCGCTCTCTCTCTCTCGCGCTCGTTTCCTCGCTCTCTCTCTCGCGCTCGTTTCCTCGCTCTCTCTCTCTCTCTCGCGCTCGTTTCCTCGCTCTCTCTCTCTCTCTCGCGGTCGTTTCCTCGCTCTCTCTCTCTCGCGGTCGTTTCCTCGCTCTCTCTCTCTCGCGGTCGTTTCCTCGCTCTCTCTCTCGGGGTCGTTTCCTCGCTCTCTCTCTCGCGGTCGTTTCCTCGCTCTCTCTCTCGCGGTCGTTTCCTCGCTCTCTCTCTCGCGCTCGTTTCCTCGCTCTCTCTCTCGCGCTCGTTTCCTCGCTCTCTCTCTCGCGCTCGTTTCCTCGCTCTCTCTCTCTCGCGCTCGTTTCCTCGCTCTCTCTCTCGCGCTCGTTTCCTCGCTCTCTCTCTCGCGCTCGTTTCCTCGCTCTCTCTCTCGCGCTCGTTTCCTCGCTCTCTCTCTCTCGCGCTCGTTTCCTCGCTCGTTTCCTCGCTCGTTTCCTCGCTCGTTTCCTCGCTCGTTTCCTCGCTCGTTTCCTCGCTCGTTTCCTCGCTCGTTTCCTCGCTCGTTTCCTCGCTCGTTTCCTCGCTCGTTTCCTCGCTCGTTTCCTCGCTCGTTTCCTCGCTCGTTTCCTCGCTCGTTTCCTCGCTCGTTTCCTCGCCCGTTTCCTCGCTCTCTCTCTCTCTCGCGCTCGTTTACTCGCTCTCTCTCTCTCTCGCGCTCGTTTACTCGCTCTCTCTCTCTCTCGCGCTCGTTTACTCGCTCTCTCTCTCTCGCGCTCGTTTCCTCGCTCTCTCTCTCTCTCTCGCGCTCGTTTCCTCGCTCTCTCTCTCTCTCGCGCTCGTTTCCTCGCTCTCTCTCTCTCTCGCGCTCGTTTCCTCGCTCTCTCTCTCTCTCTCTCGCGCTCGTTTCCTCGCTCTCTCTCTCTCTCGCGCTCGTTTCCTCGCTCTCTCTCGCGCTCGTTTCCTCGCTCTCTCTCGCGCTCGTTTCCTCGCTCTCTCTCTCTCGCGCTCGTTTCCTCTCTCTCTCTCTCTCTCTCTCTCTCTCTCTCTCTCTCTCTCTCTCTCTCTCTCTCTCTCGCGCTCGTTTCCTCGCTCTCTCGCGCTCGTTTCCTCGCTCTCTCGCGCTCGTTTCCTCGCTCTCTCTCGCGCTCGTTGCCTCGCTCTCTCTCGCGCTCGTTTCCTCGCTCTCTCTCTCTCGCGCTCGTTTCCTCGCTCTCTCTCTCTCGCGCTCGTTTCCTCGCTCTCTCTCTCTCTCGCGCTCGTTTCCTCGCTCTCTCTCTCTCGCGCTCGTTTCCTCGCTCTCTCTCTCTCGCGCTCGTTTCCTCGCTCTCTCTCTCTCGCGCTCGTTTCCTCGCTCTCTCTCTCTCGCGCTCGTTTCCTCGCTCTCTCTCTCTCGCGCTCGTTTCCTCGCTCTCTCTCTCTCTCTCTCTCTCGCGCTCGTTTCCTCGCTCTCTCTCTCGCGCTCGTTTCCTCGCTCTCTCTCTCTCTCGCGCTCGTTTCCTCGCCCTCTCGCGCGCGCCCGTTTCCTCGCCCTCTCGCGCGCGCCCGTTTCCTCGCCCTCTCGCGCGCGCCCGTTTCCTCGCCCTCTCTCGCGCGCCCGTTTCCTCGCCCTCTCTCGCGCGCCCGTTTCCTCGCCCTCTCTCGCGCGCCCGTTTCCTCGCCCTCTCTCGCGCGCCCGTTTCCTCGCCCTCTCTCGCGCGCCCGTTTCCTCGCCCTCTCTCGCGCGCCCGTTTCCTCGCCCTCTCTCGCGCGCCCGTTTCCTCGCCCTCTCTCGCGCGCCCGTTTCCTCGCCCTCTCTCGCGCGCCCGTTTCCTCGCCCTCTCTGGCGCGCCCGTTTCCTCGCCCTCTCTGGCGCGCCCGTTTCCTCGCCCTCTCTGGCGCGCCCGTTTCCTCGCCCTCTCTGGCGCGCCCGTTTCCTCGCCCTCTCTGGCGCGCCCGTTTCCTCGCCCTCTCTGGCGCGCCCGTTTCCTCGCCCTCTCTGGCGCGCCCGTTTCCTCGCCCTCTCTGGCGCGCCCGTTTCCTCGCCCTCTCTGGCGCGCCCGGTTTCCTCGCCCTCTCTGGCGCGCCCGTTTCCTCGCCCTCTCTGGCGCGCCCGTTTCCTCGCCCTCTCTGGCGCGCCCGTTTCCTCGCCCTCTCTGGCGCGCCCGTTTCCTCGCCCTCTCTGGCGCGCCCGTTTCCTCGCCCTCTCTGGCGCGCCCGTTTCCTCGCCCTCTCTGGCGCGCCCGTTTCCTCGCCCTCTCTGGCGCGCCCGTTTCCTCGCCCTCTCTGGCGCGCCCGTTTCCTCGCCCTCTCTGGCGCGCCCGTTTCCTCGCCCTCTCTGGCGCGCCCGTTTCCTCGCCCTCTCTGGCGCGCCCGTTTCCTCGCCCTCTCTGGCGCGCCCGTTTCCTCGCCCTCTCTGGCGCGCCCGTTTCCTCGCCCTCTCTGCCGCGCCCGTTTCCTCGCCCTCTCCGCCGCGCCCGTTTCCTCGCCCTCTCTCGCGCGCCCGTTTCCTCGCCCTCTCTCGCGCGCCCGTTTCCTCGCCCTCTCTCGCGCGCCCGTTTGCTCGCCCTCTCTCGCGCGCCCGTTTGCTCGCCCTCTCTCGCGCGCCCGTTTGCTCGCCCTCTCTCGCGCGCCCGATTGCTCGCCCTCTCTCGCGCGCCCGTTTCCTCGCCCTCTCTCGCGCGCTCGTTTTCTCGCTCGCTCTCTCTCTCTCTCGCGCGCTCGTTTCCTCGCTCTCTCTCTCTCTCTCGCGCTCGTTTCCTCGCTCTCTCTCTCTCTCTCTCGCGCGCGCTCGTTTCCTCGCTCTCTCTCTCTCTCTCGCGCGCGCTCGTTTCCTCGCGCGCTCGTTTCCTCGCGCGCTCGTTTCCTCGCTCTCTCTCTCTCGCGGGTTCGTTTCCTCGCTCTCTCTCTCTCGCGGGTTCGTTTCCTCGCTCTCTCTCTCTCGCGGGTTCGTTTCCTCGCTCTCTCTCTCTCTCGCGGGTTCGTTTCCTCGCTCTCTCTCTCTCGCGGGTTCGTTTCCTCGCTCTCTCTCTCTCTCGCGGGTTCGTTTCCTCGCTCTCTCTCTCTCTCGCGGGTTCGTTTCCTCGCTCTCTCTCTCTCTCGCGGGTTCGTTTCCTCGCTCTCTCTCTCTCTCTCGCGGGTTCGTTTCCTCGCTCTCTCTCTCTCTCTCGCGGGTTCGTTTCCTCGCTCTCTCTCTCTCTCTCTCTCTCTCTCTCTCTCTCTCTCTCTCTCTCTCTCGCGCGCTCTCTCTCTCTCTCTCTCTCTCTCTCGCGGGTTCGTTTCCTCGCTCTCTCTCTCTCTCTCGCGGGTTCGTTTCCTCGCTCTCTCTCTCTCTCTCGCGGGTTCGTTTCCTCGCTCTCTCTCTCTCTCTCTCTCTCTCTCTCTCTCTCTCTCTCTCTCTCTCTCTCTCTCTCTCTCTCTCTCTCTCTCTCTCTCTCTCTCTCTCTCTCTCTCTCTCTCTCTCTCTCTCTCTCTCTCTCTCTCTCTCTCTCTCTCTCTCTCTCTCTCTCTCTCTCTCTCTCTCTCTGTCTATCGCGCGCTCGTTTCCTCGCTCTCTCTCGCGCGCGCTCGTTTCCTCGCTCTCTCTCGCGCGCGCTCGTTTCCTCGCTCTCTCTCGCGCGCGCTCGTTTCCTCGCTCTCTCTCGCGCGCGCTCGTTTCCTCGCTCTCTCTCGCGCGCGCTCGTTTCCTCGCTCTCTCTCTCTCTCTCTCTCTCTCTCTCTCTCTCTCTCTCTCTCTCTCTCTCTCTCTCTCTCTCTCTGTCTATCGCGCGCTCGTTTCCTCGCTCTCTCTCTCTCTCTCTCGCGCGCTCGTTTCCTCGCTCTCTCTCTCGCGCGCGCTCGTTTCCTCTCTTTCTCTCTCTCTCTCTCTCTCTCTCTCTCTCTCTCTCTCTCTCTCTCTCTCTCTCTCTCTCTCTCTCTCTCTCTCTCTCTCTCTCTCGCGCGCTCGTTTCCTCGCTCTCTCTCTCTCTCTCTCGCGCGCTCGTTTCCTCGCTCTCTCTCTCTCGCGCGCTCGTTTCCTCGCTCTCTCTCTCTCGCGCGCTCGTTTCCTCGCTCTCTCTCTCTCTCGCGCGCTCGTTTCCTCGCTCTCTCTCTCTCGCGCGCTCGTTTCCTCGCTCTCTCTCTCTCTCGCGCGCTCGTTTCCTCGCTCTCTCTCTCGCGCGCTCGTTTCCTCGCTCTCTCTCTCGCGCGCTCGTTTCCTCGCTCTCTCTCTCGCGCGCGCTCGTTTCCTCTCTCTCTCTCTCTCTCTCTCTCTCTCTCTCTCTCTCTCTCTCTCTCTCTCTCTCTCTCTCTCTCGCCCGCTCGTTTTCTCGCCCTCTCTCTCGAGGGCTCGTTTCCTCGCTCTCTCTCTCTCTCGCGCGCTCGTTTCCTCGCTCTCTCTCGCGCGCTCGTTTCCTCGCTCTCTCTCGCGCGCTCGTTTCCTCGCTCTCTCTCGCGCGCTCGTTTCCTCGCTCTCTCTCTCGCGCGCTCGTTTCCTCGCTCTCTCTCTCTCTATTATTATTGTGTGTATTTTGATTTATTATTAATATGTGCTATTAATATTTTATTATGTGTGTGTGTGTTCTCTGTGTTAATGTAATTATTAATATTTGTGTGTTGTGTGTGATAATTATGTGTGTGTTTGTATTATTATTATATTATTAATATTTGTTCTTATTATTATTATATTATTATTATTATTGTAATTGTGGTATATTATTATTATTATTATTATTATGATTATTGGTGCTAATTATTATTGTTATTATTATTATTGTGGTTATTATTCTCTGTTGTTTGTGATATTTGTGTTATTGTGTTGTTTTGTTGTTGTGTCTTGATTATTATTATTGTGTGATTATTATTGATTGTGTGTGTGTGTGTGTTAGTGTGTGGTATTGGTAGTGTGTGTGTTAGTGTGTGTGGTGTGGTATTATTGTGGTAGTGTGTGTGTGTAGTGTGTGTGTGTGTGTGTGTAGTGTGTGTGTGTGTGGTATTGTGTGTGGTGGTGTGTGTGTGTGTGTGTGGTAGTATTGATTATTATTGTTAGTGTGTGTGTGTGTTATTAATAATGATAATTATTAATGATGTGTGTGTGTGGTGTGTGTGTGTGAGTGGTGTGTGTGTGAAAATTGTGTGTGTGTGTGTGTGTGTGTGTGTGTGTGAGTATGTATGTATTAATGTATGTGTATTAATGATAGTGTGTGTATGTATGTATGTGTATTGAGTATTATTATTAGTGATGATGAGTATTGATGATATTAATGATGATGATGATATTGTGTGTGTGTGTGGTATTGGTATTATTGATAGTGTGTGTGGTGTTAAGTGGTATTATTATTGATGAGTATTCAGTGTGTGTGTTGATGGTGTGTGTGTGTGTGTGTAGTGTGTTAATATTAGTGTGTGTGTGATGATGTGTGTGTGGTGATGGGCCATTAGTGTGTGTGTGTGCTGTGTGAGTGAGTAATGTGTGTGTGTGTGTTATTGAGTATTATTATTATTATTGTGTGTGTGTATTGGTGTGTTATTGATATTGATGAGTGTGTGTGTGTGTGTGTGTTATTATTATTATTAAAGTGAGTATTATTATTATTAGTGTGTATTATTAGTGTGTGTGTGTGTGATATTATTATTATTATTATTAATTATTAATGATATTATTAGTGTGTGTGTGTGTGTGTGTGTGTGTGTGTGTGTTATTGAGTGGTAGTGTGTTATTATTAGTGTGTGTGTGTATTGAGTGTGAAAGTGTGTGGTGTGTGTGATAGTGTGTGTTATTATTGTGTGTGTGTGTTAGTGTGTTAGTGTGATGAGTGATAGTGTGTGTGTGTGATGAGTAATGATAATTAGTGATGAAAATTATTATTGAGTATTAGTGTGAAAGTATTGAGTATTATTATTATTGAGTAATGATGTGTGTGTGTATGTGTGTAGTAGTGTGTGTTAATGTGTTAGTAGTAGTGTGTTAATGTGTAGTAAAATGTGTCAAGTATTAGTAATAGTAAATGTGTAAATATTAATGTGTAATAGTAATGTGTAATAGTAATGATAGTAATAGTAATGAGTAGTATTATTAATGAAGTAATGATGGTATGTATGTATTATTATTAGTATTATTATTATTAATTATTATTATTAATGATATTATTAATGATGATATTATTATTATTAGTATTATTAATGATATTAATGGTATTATTATTATTATTATTATTGGTAATTATTATTAATGTGTGTGTGATATTGTGTGTGTGTGTGTGTGTGTGTGTGTGTGTGGTTCAATGATAGTAATGATAGTATTATTAGTATTGATGATGATGATGGTAATGATGATAGTCAGTATTATTATTAGTGTGTGTGTGTTAGTGTGTCAATGATAGTGTGTAGTGTGTGTGAAAATGATAGTAATAGTATTAGTAGTATTAATGATGATGATAATTATTGATGATATTGATAGTGTGTGATGATGATGATAATGATGATAGTGTGTGTGTATTAGTAATTATTAATGAAAAATATTAGTATTAGTAATATTAGTATTAATGATAGTAATAGTATTAGTATTAGTAATGTGTAATGGTAATGATGATAGTATGTGATATTATTAGTAGTATTAATGAAAATGATAGTAATGATAGTGTGTTAGTATTGATAGTAATGATATTGTGTGTGTAATGTGTTAGTATTGATGGGTATTGATAATTAATGATGATGATAATTAATGATGATGATGATATTGATAGTATTAGTATTGATAGTGTGTATGTGTCATATATGTAAATATATATGTATGTAAATAATATATATAAATATATATGTAAATATGTATATTGTGTATGTATAGTGTATAATAATATAATATGTATGTATATATATATAATAATAATAATAATAATAATATGTATATGTTAGTATATGTTTATGTCTTTATAGTGTTTATATGTAGTGTTATAGTATTTATATATATGTTATATATTATATATGTTATATATTGGTATATATTGTATGTTTATATATATTAGTGATGAGTATATATTTATGAGTATTGGTAGTGGTAGTATTGTAATATGTGTGTATGTATAACATATTGTTTATGGTATTGTATATGTGTGTAATATATATATATATATGTAAATATATATGTAATATATATTGATGATGTATGTAAAATATGTAATAAATATATATGTATATATATATATGTAAGCATGTATATGTATAATATATGTATATGTAATATATAATAATATATGTATATATATATATATATATATATATATATATATATATATATATATATATATATGTATAATAAGTATTGGTAAAAATAAAAAAATATGTAATGATAATATATAGTGTAATAAGTAATATATATAATAATAACCAATAATAATAATAATAATAATATGTAATAATATATTAATATTAATATGTGTAATATGTGTATGTGTATGTGTGTGTGTGTGTGTGTGTGTGTGTGTGTGTGTGTGTGTGTGTGTGTGTGTGTGTTAGTGTGTGTGTGTGTGTGTAGTAGTGTGTGTGTAAATATGTGTGTGTTAATGAAATGTGTGTGTGTGTATGTAGTGTGTGTGTATTAGTATGTGTGATAGTGTGTGTGTGTGTGATTAGTATTAATGTGTGAAAGTGTGTTAGTGTGTGTGTGTATTAGTGATAATGTGGTAGTGTGATAAGTAATGTGTGTGAGTGTGTGTGTGTGTGTGTGTGTGTGGTGTGTGTGTTAAGTGTGTGTTAGTGTGTGTGTGTGTGTGTGTTAGTGTGTGAAAGTATTGGTAGTGTGTGTGTGTGTGTGTGTGTGTGTGTGTGGTGTGTGTTAGTGTGTGTGTGTGTAGTGTGTGGTGTGTGTGTGTGTGGTGTGTGTGTGTGTGTGTGTGTGTGTGTGTGTGTGTGTGTGTGTGTGTGTGTGTGTGTGTGTGTGATATGTATGTGATATGTATGATATTATTGATGATGTGTGTGTGTGTGTGTGTGTAATGATAATTATTATTAATGATGTGTGTGATATGTGTGTGTGTATTAGTGTGTAGTGATAGTGTGTGAAAAATGTTAGTAGTATGATGTATTAGTGTGTGTGTAATAGTATTAATTAATGATAGTAATGAAAATATTATTAATTATTGATAGTGTGTGTGTGTGTGGTATTAGTGTGTGTGTAATGATATTAGTATTGGTGAGTAATGATATTGTTAATGTATGTATTATTAATTATTATTATTGATGAGTATTATTATTAGTATTATTAATGTGTGTGAGAAATTATTATTATTAATGATAGTATTATTATTAGTATTATTAATGATAGTAATGTGTGATGTTAGTGTGTAATGTGTATTATTAGTGTGTATTGATATTATTATTATTATTAGTATGTATTATTAATGATGTATTAGTATTAGTGTGTGTGTTAGTGTGTGTGTGTGTGTGTGTGTGTGTGTGTTAGTGTGTGTGATAGTGATGAGTATTATTGTTAGTATTAGTGTGTGTGTGTGTGTGTGTGTGTGTGTGTGTGTGTGTGTTAGTATTAGTGTGTGTGTGTGTTAGTGTTATTAGTGTTGTGTGTTAGTATTAATTAGTGTTAGTGTGTGTGTGTGATGTGTGTGTGTGTAGTGTGTGTGTGTGGACGTATTATTATTGGTAGTATTAGTGTGTGTGTGTGTGTGTGTATTATTGTGTGTGTGTGTGTGTGTGTGTGTAATTATTAATTATTATTGTGGTATTATTATTGATAGTGTGTGTGTGTGTATTAGTATTATTGATGGTATTATTATTATTATTAGTGTGTGTGTGTGTATTATTGATAATTAGTGTGTGTGTGTGTGTGTGTGTGGCTAGTATTATTGATGGTATTATTATTAGTGATGATGTGTGTGTGTGTGTGTGTGTGTGTGTGATAATTATTGATGATTATTAGTATTAATGATGATGATATTGTGGTATTAATGATATTATTGTGTGTGTGTGTGGTATTAATTAGTGTGGTATTGTGTGAGTATTGTGTGTGTGGTAATGATATGATATTGGTAATTAGTATTATTAATGATATTATTATTGATGTGTTAATTATTATTATTATTATTGATAGTGTGTGTGTTATTATTAGTGTGTGTTAGTAGTGTGTTAGTGTGTTAAATTAGTATTATTGATGTGTGTGTGTGTGTTGATTAGTGTGTGTGTGTGTGTGTGTGTGTGTGTGTGTGTGTGGAAATAGTGTTATTGTGTGTGTGTGTGTGTGTGTGTGTGTGTGTGTGTGTGTGTGTGTGTGTAGTGTGTGTGTGTAGTATTGATGTGTGTGTTTGTGTGTTATTGTGTGTTATTAATGTGAGTGTGTGTGTGTGTGTGTGTGTGTGTGTGAAGTATTATTATTAGTATTAATGATAGTGTGTGTAGTAATGTGTGTAGTATTTAGTGTGTAGTAGTGTTAGTGTGTGTTAGTAATGTGTAGTGTGTGTTAGTGTGTGTGTGTGTGTGTAGTGATAGTGATAGTATTAGTAATTATGATATTATGTGTGTTAGTGTGTGAGTATTAATTATGTGATGTGTTTACATTGATAATGATTATTATTGAGTATTATTGATGAGTATTATTATTGGTGTGTGTGTATTATTAATGTATTAGTGTGTGTGTGAGTATTGATTAATCATTATTAATGTGTGTATTAGTGTGTAATTGTGTGATGTGTGTGGTAATGTGTGTTATGAAATTGTGTGTGTATTAGTGTGTGGTATTGATGATGATGATATTATGTATTGAGTAGTGTGTGTGTGTGTGTGTAATGATATTATTATTAGTGTGGTGGTATTGGTGATGGTGATAGTGTGGTGATGATAATTGAGTAATGATATTAGTGAGTATTATTATTGTGTATTGTGTGTGTGATATTATGTGGTGTGATTATTGGTAAGTATTGATGTGTGTGGTATTAGTGTGTGTTATTGAGTGTGTGTGTGTGTGTAGTGTGTGTGTGTGGTATTATTAGTAGTGTGTATTATTATTGAGGTATTATTGTGTGTAGTGTATTGATGAGTATTATTGGTATTATTATTGAGTATTATTGATAGTGTGTGTGTGTGTGTGTGTGAGTGTGATATTATTATTGATGTGTGTGTGTGTGTGTGTATTAGTGTGTGTGTATGAGTATTATTAGTAGTGTGTGTGTGTGTGTGTGTGTGTGTGTGTGTGTGTGATTAGTATTATTAGTATTAGATGTATTATTAGTGTGTGTGTGTGTTAATTATTATTATTATTAGTGTGTGTGTGTGTGTGTGTGTGTTATTAATGTGTGGTATTAAGTATTATTAGTGTGTGTGTGTGTGGTGTGTGTGTGAAAGTATTAGTGTGTGTGTGTGTGTGTGTAGTGTGTGTGTGTGTGTGTGTGGTAATGTGTGTGTGTGTGTGTTAGTGGGCGGACGTATTATGTGTGTGTGTGGTAGTGTGGTGAAGTGACAATGTGTGTGTGTGTGTTAGTGTGTGTGTGTGTGTGTGTTAGTGTGTGGTAATGATGATGATGTGTGTGTGTGTGTGATAGTATTATTGAGTATTAATGATGAAATGATGATGTGATGATGATGTGTGTGTGTGTGTGGGTAGTGAGTATTAGATAATAGGTAATAGGTAATGAAAAAATTAGTGTGTGAAAATTATTAGTGAAAAATAATAGGTATTATTGAAGTATTGGTGAAAAATTATTAATAGTAGTGTTAATGTGTATGTATGAAAAATGCGATGGTAAATGATAATAGTGTGAAGTATTGAAATGTTAGTAATAGGTAGTGAAGTAATAAGTAATAAGAAAAAATTGGTGTGAGAAAAATGATGTGTGTGAAAAAGATGTAGAAAAATAGTGTAGAAAAAGTGTGTGAAGTGTGTGTGTGTGTGTGTGTGTGTGTGTGTGTGTGTGTGTGTGTGTGTGTGTGTGTGTGTGTGGTGTATTAGTAATAGTGTGTAAAAAATTGTGTAGTGTGTGTGTGTGTGTGTGTGTGTGTGTGTGTAGTGATAGTAGTGTGATAGTATGTGATTATTAGTAGTGTGATAGTGTGTGTGTGTAATATTGTAATGATACATTAATTAGTATTATTAGTGTGTGTGTATTATTGATATTATTATTAATGTGTGTGTGTGTGTGTGTGTGTGTGTGTGTGTGTGTGTGTGTGTGTAGTGTGTGTGTAATGGTAATTAATTATTATTGAGTATTAATGATATTAATGATAATGATAATGATGATATGTATTGTGTGAGTAATGATATTAATGACATTAATATTAGTGTGTGTGTGTTTATGTAATGATAATGATAGTGTGTGTGTGTGTGTGGACGGTCGTAATATTAATAATAGTAATAATGAGTATTGATGGTATTATTAATGATAGTGTGTGTGTGTAGTATTATTAATGAGTAATGATAGTATTATTAGTGTGTGTGTATTATTATTATTGTGTATTATTATTAATGATAGGTAATGATATTATTATTAATAATGATATTAGTAATGATGATAATAATATTAATAATGATAATGTGTGTGTGTGTGTGTGTGTTATTAGTATTAATGATAGTATTATTGATAGTATTAATTATTAATGATAGTAATATGTATTATTAATGAAGTATTATTAATGTAATGATATTGTGTGTGGTATTATTATTAATGATGATATTATTAATATTATTAATGACATGTGTGTGTATTAGTATTATTATTGTGTGTGTGTGTGGTAATATTAGTATTAGTAATGTTAATATTATTAATGTGTGTGTGTGTGTGTGTGTGTGTGTGTGTGTGTGTGTATTAGTAATGTGTGTGTTATTATTAATGTGTGTGTGTGTGTGTGTGTGTATTATTATTATGTGTGTATTAATGAAGTAATGTGTGTGTGTGTGTGTGTGTGTATGTGTGTGTGTGTGTGTGTGTGTGTATTAGTATGTGTGTGTGTGTGTAATAGTAATATTAACTGTGTGTGTGTGTGTGTGTGTGTGTGTGTGTGTGTGTGTGTGTGTGTAGTATTAATGTGTTAGTAATGTGTGTGTGTGTGTGTGTGATATTAATGATAGTATGATGATATGTATTAATGTGAAAGTAATGATATTATTATTATTAGTGTGTGTGTGTTAATGATAGTATGTATTAATGATATTAATGTGTGTGATATGTGTGTAATGATATTATTAATGATGTGTGTGTGTGTGATAATAATGATATTAATGTGTGTGTGTTAATTATTATTAGTATTATTATTAATGATATTAATGATGATGATGATAGTAATGATAGTGTGTGTGTGTGTATTAATAGTGTGTATTAATATTAGTGTGTGTGTGTGTGAAGTATTAATGATATTAAATGTGATGTGTGTGTGTGATATTAGTGTGTGATGAAGTAATGTGTGTGTGTGTAATCAATGATGTGTGTGTGTGTGTAATGATGTGGTATTAATGTGTGTGTGTGTATGTAATGAGTATTATTATTATTAATGTGTATTAATGACAATATTGTGTTAGTAATATTATTATTGATGTGTGTGTGTGTGTGTGTGTGTGTGTGTGTAATTATGGTAGTATTAATTATTGATGAGTATTATTAATGTGAGTATTATTATTATTATTGATATTATTGATGATAAGTAGTATTATTAATGTGTGTGTTAATGATAGTATTAGTGTGTAGTGTGTGTGTGTGTGTGTGTGTAATGTGTATTAGTGTGTGTGTGTATTAGTGTGTGTGTGGTAGTGTGTGTGTGTGTGTGTGTGTGATAGTATTATTATTATTATTATTAGTGTGTGTGTGTGTGTGTGTGTGTGTGTGTGTGTGTGGTAATGATAATAGTGTGTGTGTTAGTGTGATATTAGTGTGTGTGTGTATTAGTATTAGTGTGTATGTAATGATAGTGTGTGTGTGTGTGTGTGTGTAATATTAGTAATGATAGTGTGTGTGTGTGTGTGTGTGTGTGTGTGTGTGTGTGTGTATTAGTGTGTGTAATTGTTATTATTATTAATGTGTGTTATTATTATTAGTATTATTATTATTGAAAGTATTATTATTAATTAGTGTGTGTAATTGAGTATTATGTGTGATATTAGTATTATTATTATTATTAATTATGTGTGTAAACCAATGATGTGTGTGTGTGTTAATGTGTGTATTAGTGTGTGTGTGTGTAATGTATTGATTAGTGTGTGTGTGTGTAGTGTGTGTGTATTAGTGTGTGTGTAGTGTGTAGTGTGTTAGTGGCGGTGTGTGTGTAATTGAAAGTATTGAAAAGTGGTATTAGTGTGTATTGTGTGTGTTAATTATTATTAGTGTATTATTAGTGTGTTAGTGTGTTAATTATTGGTATTATGTGATGTGTGTGTTATGATATTAAATTATTATTGATGAGTGTGTATTATTAATTAATGTGTGTGTGTGTGTGTGCTAGTATTAGTGTGTGTTAATTATTATTATTATTATTAGTGTGTGTGTGTGATAGTGTGTGTGTGTGTGTGTGTGTGTGTGTGTGTAATTGTGTATTAGTGTGTGAGTAAATAATTATTATGTGTGATAGT
>NW_028222714.1:0-5000 GCF_056783735.1 Eptatretus burgeri | reverse complement strand
ATAATAATAATAAATATATGTGTAAATATGTATAATATATATGCGTAATATATATAATATATATGTATATATGTGTATGTGTATATAATATGTATGTGTATAATATATATGTGTATGTGTATATGTGTAATATATGTGTGTAATATATATGTGGCCATATATGTGTAATAATATGTAATATGTGTGTGTATGTGTATTAATATATGCATGTATATATATGTAAATATATTAATATATAAAAATAATAATAATGTAAAATATGTATATATGTAAATATATTAAATATGTGTGTGTGTGTGTGGCCATGTGTGTGTGTGTGTGTGTGTGTGGTAAATGTGTGTGTGTGTGTGTGTGTGATGTGTGTGTGTGTGTGTGTGTGTGTGTGTGTGTGTGTGTGTGTGTGTGTGATAGTGTGAAATGTTAAAATAGTATAGTATTAGTGTGTGAAAGTGTGTAGTGTGTGTGTTAATTAGTGATAGTGTGTGTGTGTAATTATTGAGTAATGATAGTGTAGTATTGGTATTGATGTGTGTTAGTGTGTGAAAGTGATAATTATTAGTATTATTAATTAATATTAATTATTATTAGTGTGTGTGAAATGTGTGTAGTGTGTGTGTAATGATGTGTGTGTATTAATTATTATTATTGAGTATTATTGGTATTATTAATGTGTGTGTGTGTATTATTAGTGTGTGTGTGTGTGTGTGTGTGTGTGGTATTATTATTATTGTGTGTGTGTGTGTGTGTGTGTATTATTGTGTGTGTGTGTGTGTGTATTATTATTATGTATTAGTATTATTATTAATGTGTATTATTGATTATTATTAGTGTGTGTGTGTGTGTGTGTGGTATGTGTGTATTGATGAGTAGTGTGTGTGTGTTAGTGTGTGTGTGTGTGTGTGTGTGTGTGTGTGTGTGTGTAGTGTGTGTGTGTGTGTGTGTGTGTGTGTGTGTGTGTGTGTGTGTGTGGTATTAGTATTGGTGGTGTGTGTGTATTAGTATTGTGTGTTAGTGTGTGTGTGTATTAGTGTGTGTGTGTGTGTGGTAGTGTGTGTGTGTGTGGTGTGTGTGTGTGGTTAGTGTATGTGTGTGGCTATTGTGTGTGAGTGTGTGTGTGTGTGGTAGTGTGTGTGTGTGTGTGTGTGTGTATTAGTATTATTATGTATTATTAGTGTGTGTGTGTGTGTGTGTGTGTGTGTGTGTAGTGTGTGTGTGTGTGTGTGTGTGTGTGTGTGTGTGGTAGTGTGTGTGTGCGTGTGTGTGTGTGTGTGGAAGTGTGTTGTGTGTGGTGGTAGTGTGGTAGTATTGATAGTGTGTTAGTGTTAGTATTGAAAAGTAGTAGTGTGATATTAGTATTAGTAATGATAGTGTGTATTAATGATGATATTGATAGTGATGATATTAATGTGTATTGGTAATGATAGTATTGATAGTGTGTGTGAGTAGTGTAATGTGTGTGTGTGTGGTATTAATGTGTATTATTATTATTAATGATATTATTAATGATAGTGTGTGTGTGTGGTAATGTGTGTGTGTGTGTGTGTGTTATTATTAGTATTATTGATATTATTAGTGTGTGTGTGGAAGTGTGTGTGTGTGTGTGTGTGGTAGTGGTAGTATTAGTAGTAGTGTGTGTTAGTATTAGTAATGATGACGTATTAGTAAAACCAGTAGTGTGGTGTGTGTATGTGTGTTAGTATTAATTATTAGTGTGTGTAGTGTGTGGTAATGATAATTAATGATAGTGTGTAGTAATGATGTGATTAGTATTGTGATAATGATAGTGTGTGTGATGGTATTATTGTGTATGTATTGAGTATTATTGTGTGGTAATTAATGATATTATTAGTGTGTGTGTGGTGAGTATTATTATTATTAATTATTATTATTATTGATGTGTGTGTGTAATGAGTATGTGATATTGTGTATTGATGATGATGATGCTAGTAATATTATTAGTGTGTGTGTGTGTGTGTGTGTAAATGTGTAATGAGTGTGTGTGTGGTAGTATTAGTGTGTGTGTGTAGTAGTGTGTGTGTTAGTGTGTGTGTGTATTATTGATGGTAATGACAATGATGATGATAGTGTGTGTAGTAGTGTGTGTGTTAGTGTGTGTGTGTGTGTGTGGTAATTGAAATTATTATGTATTATTGTGTGATAGTGTGTGTGTGTGTTATGTGTGTGTGTGTGTTAGTGTGTGTTAGTGTGTGTGTGTGGTGTGTGTTAGTGTGTTAATTATTAGTGTGTGTGTGTAATGAAAATGTGTTAGTAGTGTGTGTATTGATAGTAGTATGTATGTAGTGTGTGTGTGTATTAGTGTGAAAATTAATGATGTGTGTGTGTGTGTGAAAGTAATTAGTGTGTGAAAGTGTGTTAGTGTTAATAGTATTAATGTGATGTGTGTGTGTGTGTAATGGTAGTGTTGATATGGTAATGATGTGTATTATTGATGAGTATTGATGATATTATTTATTAGTGTTGATGGTGTGTTATTGATATTGATGAGTATTGATGGTGTGTTATTGAGTGTAATGGTATTATTAATGGTGTGTGTGTAGTGTGTGTGTGTGTGTGTAGTGGTAGTGTGTGGTATTGATAATGGTGTGTGACAGTGTATTAATTAATTAATGTGTATTATTAATAATGATAATGATGATAGTGTGTGTGTGAATGAATATTAGTTAATGTGTGTGTGTGTATTGATAGTCAATGATGATGAATAGTAATGTGTGTATTAAATGTGTGTGATGATGTGTGTGTTAATGATATGTAATGATAGTGTGTGTGTGTGTATTAGTAATGATGATGAGATATTGAGTAGTAATGATAGTATTAGTATGTGTAGTAGTGTTTGTGTGTGTGTGAGTATTGAAGTGAACATTATTATTATTAGTATGTATTGATAGTGTGTGTGTGTTAGTGATGAGTATTATTATTATGTATGTGTGTATTATTAATTATGTATGTGTGTGTGTGTGTGTGTATTATTATGTGTGTGTGTGTGTGTTATTGATAGTGTGTGTATTAGTAAATATGTGGTAGTATTATGTGTGTGTATGTGTGTGTGTATGTGTGTATGTGGTGAGTAATTATGATAGTATTAGTGTGAGTATTAGTGTGTAGTATGTATGTGAAAATGTGATGTATGTGTTAGTATTAGTGTGTGTGTGTGATAGTAGTAATGTGTGTATGTGGTAAATAGTAATGTGTGTGTGTGTGTGTGTAGTGTGTATGTGAGTGTGTGTGAGTGTTAGTGTGTAGTATTATTGAGTATGTGTGTAGTGTGTGGTGAATGTATGTATGTGTGTATGTATTAGTATTATGTATTAGTGTGTGTGTGTGTGTGTGTGTGAGTATTGAGTATTGTGCATGAGTGTCGTGGTAGTATTGGTATTGTGTGGAAGTGTGTTAGTATGTGTGTGTGTGTGGTAATTATTGTGTAGTAGTGTGTGTGTGTAGTGTGTGTTAGTGTGTGGTAGTATTAGTGTTAGTGTGTGTGTGTGCGTGTGTGGCCAATTAGTGTGTGTGTGTGTGTGTAAGTAATAATAATATTAATAAATAATATATAATATATAATAATAATATGTAATATTAATAATAATAATAGTAATGTAATATTAATAGTAACATATATAATAATAAATATATGTAATATATATATATAAATATATATTAATAATAATAATAATATGTAACATATATATAATAATAATATGTATATAACATAAATATAATATGCGTAATAATAGTAAATAATAATATAAATATGTGTAAATATATGTAATATAAATAATAAATAATATATATATATAAGCATATATGTATATATGTATATATAATATATAGTATATATGTATATATATATAAACATATATAGCAACATATGTATATGTATATATAGCAACATATATAGCAACATATATAACGAAAACATATATATAGCAACATATAAAGCAACAGCAGCAGCCTTATATATAACGAAAGCATATACAACAGCTTATATATAACAACATATATAGCGCGAAAACATATAGCAATATATATAGCAACATATATAAGCAACATATATAAGCAGCATATGTAGCTTATATATGTATATATAGCAATATATATAACGCCTTATATATAGCAACATATATGTAGCTTATATATATATATAACATATATAACAGCTTATATATAGCAACATATATAGCAACATATATAAGCAACATATATGTAACATATATAACAACTTATATATATATGTAAACATATATAACAGCATATATAAGCAACATATATAACAACATATATGGCAACATATATAACGAAACTATATAACAACAACTTATATATAGCGCAACATATATAGCAACATATATAGCAACATATATATATATGCTATATATATAACATACTCTCTTTCTCTCTCTTTCTCTCTCTTTCTCTCTCTTTCTCTCTCTTTCTCTCTCTTTCTCTTTCTCTCTCTCCCCTTTTGTTCTATTGCATCCTGATCCATTCATTATCCTCGCTCTTCCATGAGCCTTGTCGTATACAAAAAAGACAAAGGTCATTAAAACATGATGTCATTTTAAAGTGTGATGTCCCAAGGTTGCTTAGACAATTAAAACCTCGTTTAACTTACCTATTCGCATCACTTTTCTCACCAAGAAAGTACTTTCATTGAACCAAAAAATATTCCAAGTCTGACTGTGCCATGGCAAATAAATGCTTCCTTTTATTTTTGTGTGTTGTGCCAAATCGAAATGGATTGGGTATTAGAATTATAAGGTTATTGTTGCGTGTTGTTTAAGTTGGCGATGGAAGCAAGTCACGTGGCTGTTCTCAACAGACTTAAACCAAATGACATTCCAGACATTGCGCTCAATCCCAGTTGTTGTGGCTTTTAGTTAATCCAAAAAGGAGTGTGTGTGTGTGTGTGTGTGTGTGTGTGTGTGTGTTTGTTCATTCGTGGAGTGCATATATATATATATATATATATATATATATATATATAT
>NW_028222713.1:0-28709 GCF_056783735.1 Eptatretus burgeri | reverse complement strand
ATCGACACTATTAAAAGGCGATGTGTGTCTTTGTCAGTGCGTCTCCTCCATAACTCCACAACCATTAAAGGGAGCAGACTGAAACTTTGCATGCAGACTCAAGGAACTCCAAGGAAGTGCAGGAGCAAAAATTCGGTGTTTGGCTAAATCAATTAAAACACCCCTTTTTAAGATAATTCACGGCCTTATTTAATTATATCCTTCATCAGGCGATCTCGGCCACCTCGCTGTCCGGGGTCTTCAGGCGTTTCCTGGGTAAACCAGCTGGGGTCTGACACCACCAAATTTTTTGGCTTGCTCAACCTTACCTTGACTTGTAACAGGCAGCAACTTGGAACAAACTGTTCTTCATTGCTACGAATCGCTGGGCACATTGCAATGTTTATGAACACCCCAAGACGTCAGCGTTCATCGTTTTATTTCATTTCCACACATGCGATCGCCACCAGTATCTCTTAAACTAAGAAGAATTACAAAATTTAAACTCCATAATCGAACTTACAAGAAGTTTCGACTCCGAGAAAAGTGTTCATTTGTCCAATTCGGACATATGTGACATTTTGGGTGTCTCCAGGAGGGACGCTGAATACGACGGTTCGGTGATTGCCAATTGTGTGCCAAGGGAGCCATTTCTTATCGACTGTTTTGTTGGAGTTCTTGCCTCAATGCTTAAGCCTGCTGAGATGGGCTGGATACTTGGTGTGGAAGGGGGAAGAGAGAATGGAAAAGACAGCGGATGGGTTGAAGGAGCAAGGTAAGAGGAAAAGACGTCAACTGCGGTTGAGATGGGAGGATTGTGTGAGCAGGGATATCAGAAAGGTGGGGGTGGTTGTCCAGTAAAGAGAGTTGGCTGAGGACAGAGTGAAGTGGAGGAGTATTGTGGTAAAGGCAGGGCAGAAGTTTCGTGTCATTGTACCTCACCCCTTCTAAAAGGGAAGAGGAGGAAAAGAAGACCATTTAGACCTGTAAATACAGTGGCCTGCAATAGCGTTCAACCCCTCCAAAGTTTTCACATTTTGATGCCACCTGAGCTTATTTCATGACGCTTTCAAATCAAACTTGACTTGTGGTCTTCACAAACGATTCCAAAGTGATAAAGCTAAAAAAAAAATATGGAAAAAATGTGAATAAGTTGGATTAACAGAGAAAAATCAGATGATTCTCAGTTGCATAAGAATTCAAACCCTTTGCCTAATGAACCTGAAATCACTTCAGGAGCAAATTATTTGCATGAAAGATTACAAAATAAGTATAATGGGTTTCATCTGTATGTAATCAGTGGGTTAACTTAAAAATTAAGCTCCCCCACTTATCTAAGGAGTTTTAAGGTGCAACTCCATAATCAAACCAACAAGGCAAAGATGAAGAACCAAGGAGCTTTCCAAAGAAGTCAAACAAAGTGATGGAGAAGCACCGTTCAGATGAGGGTTATCGGTAGATTTCAAAGTCACTTATTATCCCTTTGAGTACAGTGAAATCAATCATTAAAGGTGGAGACGTATCATATCACCCAGACTCAACCTAGATCAGGTCGCCCATCCAAACTCAGCAGCCGGTCAAGCACAAAACTGGTCCGGGATGTCACTGTAAATCCAACAACAACAATGTATCGTAACACTTTGTGGTCAAACAAAACAAAAATTGAACTTGATTGTCAAAATTCAAAATGTTACGTCTGTCACGAGCCAAACACTGCACATTACCGAATCAACACCTTCCTTACTGTCAAGAATGGCAGTGGCAGCATCAGGTGATGGGGTTGCTTTTCATCAACATAAACTGGCAAGTTTATCAGGATAGAAGAGACAATGGGTGGTGCAAAGTACAGGAGAATCCTTGATGAAAACCTGCTCGAGTTGGCCATGAATCAGAAACTTGGTAGGAGATTCACATTTCAGCAGGAAAATGATCTGAAGCATAAAGCAAAAACCACATTGGAGTGGCTGAATAAGAAGACAACAAGCCGGTAGGCGGCGATGGGTCGCCGAGCATGGAAAGTAAGAAACAGAGCAAAATGGATGTCATATAGCGGATCGGGAATCACCTTAAGATTATGCATATCAAATCTCATCCAGTTCCATCTACTGATAACTACTCGGTATCCATTTGAATGAAAAGTACTGAAAATGCGGTTTGAAATCGGAAATCCCCAAAGTTCGAGGGGGTGCTGTGGGTGAACAAAGATCGAAATCGAAAATCCGGCTTGATCGTTTGTGCACAATGTATTCCGAATGATTAGTGTAAATTTTCATGACCATCCAACCATAACCCAAGGAGTAGCATTTCGCACGAAGGTACCTCCACCTCTCGCATGTTATCGATTTTTGCACTAATTGACGTTTGACCCCTGACCTAAGCGAAATCGGTCAATATGTCCTGAGGCAAGGTTGTCGAACTCATTGAGTACCATGAACCTGCAAAGTTTCATTCGCATTGATGCAATCACCTGGTCGCTAGGGGGCCTTCAATTTTCGCCAATTTTCGCGCATACCCTAATTGAAGGGGCCGCTGTGGGTAAAGTATTCCATTTTTATTTATTTATTTATTTTTTGTATACCTTGGTCGAGGCTCGTATGAGAGCGAACACACAACTCACAGCAAGGAGGCATGACACAAGAGGGGCGGGAGTGGAAGGGACAAAACAGTGGGGAACAGACACATTAGGTGAACTGTGGAAGTGAGAGGGATGGGGATGGGACGGGGAACATGGCGAAGAGAAGATGGACATTTCAGGGACTTTCAGGAAGGAAAGCAGGAGAAATGAAGGAAGTGGGCTTGGGTGGATTATCGGGGGTAGAAAAGATCGAGGATTTGGATGGGGGAAGATAAGAGGTGGTGATGAACAGCTGTTTTGAAAGCCTGGAGGGAAGAATGGGAAAGAATAGAGTGAGGAAGTTTATTCCAAAGGCGGGAAAAAAGAGGAATGAAAGAGTGAAGATGAGCAGTGATTCGTGATTTTGGTAGTTTTACCAGAAGGGGTTTGTTGGCGGACCTTGAGCGCCCTGTGGAAATGTAGTGGGGACAAATCGCAGAGAGAGCAGGGGGGGCAAGGCTGGAGAGGAGTCGGTAGAAGACAGAAAGACCACCGACCAACCTGCGGTGATTGAGTGAAAGGCCCAAAGACTCAGCTTCATTGAATTTATCACAAAAACTGGAATATATTTGATAGAGCATCACCTGCAGATCATTCGTGCCAAATTTCATAACCATACGTGCGAAAATGGCTTTCGGAATTGATTTCGCGTGAACGGTACCGATTTTGAAGGTTTTTCGGTTGTTGCGAGGGAACCAAAGCGTCCGAAGCAACCATCACAAGTTCCAAAGCACTACGTCATAAGATGTACCAACCACCAGAGGTTGGTCAAAATCGGCCCAAGTTTTTTTTACCAATTACGTTGATGAGAAAGGAACAAACATCCAAACAAACAGACAGAATTACTGACAATAAGGGTCACCTATTTCGGCGACCCAACAGATATAAAGGGGTGAAAACATCACCACCTTCACCTGTGCTGGTGGGGGTAACAATATCGGCAAGGCCCAAGAACAGCCAATCAGAAAAGAGCACAACAGCCCCTTTGAGGATCCACAGGATTTGGAGGGACAGATAGTCACACAGATCAAGGGAGTGAATCATTACTTCGGTACGTCCTCAGTGTTGATAAAGAACAACATTACATTGACTGTCGATGCTCATTGAAAATCGGCAGCTCCCACAATGCGTCTCCACAAAAATCCGTGCATTATGTTCATCAAATTTGTGAACTGAATGAGAAATATCTAAAGTTATGTTTAACCATGCACCACATGATGTACTGAAGTCTTCCTGGAACTTATGCAACATTTCCAGGCTGTTACATGGTTTTTTTAAAATAAAAAAATGACAAATAAATCTCAATTGAAGGAAGATGGATGGTTCACAAAAAACAAATGTAACAGAATCCGTGGATAATCATATTTACAAGGGAATCCTCTCAACTGAAACATTTTACCAAAGTTCAAATAATATTTTATGAGTGAGGAACAATGTCTTTATTCGTTCACACTTTGAGCTGGCAACACCAATTACAAATGCTGAATGAGGAAATTTCTTTAACAATTTATGCAACTCCTAACTGTCAATTGTTCCGACAACTCTTCCTTTACAGCTACACAGCCAGGCACAGACCCGGCACACTTCTGGACGCTCCGTGTCCCGCACGCCAAACGTCATGGGGCCAGTGTCGATGACAAATTCATGATAATTCTCCCACACAGAACACAACTGTATTTTCTTCTTTTAAAATATTCAGCGGCATTTGTCATAACATCACTGGATATACTCTGCGCATTGTCAAGGTGATCTTCTCTAACAATAATAACTCCCCGTCATAAACACTTTCCAATTTACCTTTTTGGCAGTTTTCTAATTCATGATATACTTCGAGCACACACAAACTGACGCACATGCATACCCACACACACTGAAACGTTGTGCACAAACTATTTCATCAACACGTTCAGAACATTGACCTTAAACCACCATAAAACATTCCACATTGTTCCACTGCAAAATAGTTTCAGGAAATGATCAAATGTACTTGAGAAGACTCAATTCCACAATCATCCTGAACACAGAATTCATCGTGTTTTTACAAATACAAATCAGTGTCATACTTTCAACCATTGGGACCATACTCTGTGCAGAGCGTTGGTGCCGCATAAACAGTCTTCTTGGTTATTGGGCACAATCCTGGATGGGTCGCCACGCCAACACATGATACCAGCAAACTGGCACTCATTTTGCCGACCTCGGAAGGGTAACAGGCAGAGTTAACCCTTCTTGGTATTAATTCAACAGCAGAGTGGGACTTCAACTCAGGATCCTGTGACCCAAGCTCACCATGCTTACCATCAAGTCAACACCAGGCTTATACATTTGTCGAAATTTGTCCAGTGTGTGAACTGGTAGAGGGGCACTGCATCAGCGACACAGTTGCACTTCAAGAAATGATAGCTTCCCTGGCAGCGAAGCTGCCATAAGTCCACCACCAGACATTTCACAAGACATAATTAATTATTTTTCTTCCACAACCGCACTTTAGGTGTGATGTATGTTTCTTTTGTTGGATTGCATGTTTGGATTGACCACGCTTATGGCGTGATATGTTTCTTCAATGTTGTTGGGAATTCGCGCCCGCCGGCGTGCGAGCGGCCGCGTAACTCCAATCGCAACCGTATTGCCCACCGGATGGACAATTCAGTCGTGACCCTCCTGGAACTACCACCAGGAACCAGTCACGGGTGGGGGTTTAACCTCACCACGCCCAGTCCTCATTCTACCCGCGTAAAATAGGGTGAATCGTCGAATGTCGATATACCTAAGTACCCGCGCGGGTAACCTACAGAGGGGCTGCACCGCGCCGCAGGTCGGCCTGGGACACGAACCGCTTAAGCGGTCCGTTCCGTTCTGCAGCGATAACTGAGCGGGTGTTATCGCCGACCTGCAACGGATCCGATTCTCTTTACCGGGTGTTTTAAACCCAACTAATTATTCCGCGATGCAAGATGGCATTTCCAATGGGGAAAAAGACACGACGAACGGGAAATATTCACACAAGCACATTTATTTATACAAGCAACACGTATACAGTCATGCAATATACAAGCGACAAATAGAATGCAAAAGCAATACCACCGACGATAATTATTATTTACAAGCACAGTCACTCACACAGGTTTCAACTTAGGGGACACGGCGCAACAGCATGCATACCAAAAGAAAGAAAACCCCCCTCACACGCAAGGGGGGTAGACGGGATCCGTAGACCTTTATGGTCGTGGGCCGTGGATGACCGAAAAGGCCCACGAGACCGTGCAGGTTACCTGCACCCTCGAGGTGTCTCGGTGGGCAGGTCGCGACGTCTGCTCCCCACGGCAGCCAGCGTGGCCACGCGACGATGGGCGGTAAGCTCTCTCCGGCGCTCCTCGCGAGATGCGCAAGTTCGCACCACACAGCCGGCAGGGCTGCGCCTCCCGTCTGCGTCTCCGAGGCGTAGCCCGGACTCGCCACCGGCCCGCGCCTTCACCAACAGGTCAATCAGCGCCAAGACGAGAGAGCGGGAGAGGGAGCACGACCCGACGTCCATCAAGAGAGAGAGAGTGAGAACCTCCGACGACCAAGAGAGAGAGGATGACTTTGACGACCCAGAGAGAGAGAGAACGACTCCAACGACCCAAGAGAGAGAGAGTGAGAACCTCCGACGACCAAGAGAGAGAGAGACCTTGACGAAGAAGAGAGCGCCTGCGTGCGGTCCGCCTTATATAGCGCGGGGCTCCACCCTTCACTCCTCCCCGTTTTCGGCTCCGCCTTCCTTCCAGAAATTTCTCGAAACGGGGCGTTCCTCCTTCCTGACCGCCTCACGCCTCGTATCCACCAATCGCGAGCGTGCTCCTCGCCGCCTCCCGTGTCAGCCTTGGCGCTGCAAAAAGGCGGGAAAACCCGCTTGTTACTGCAGTTCTTTCACTGGCGCCTTTGTTCGACGTTTTCGGTTGGTTTGTGTCCATGACAGGATCGTAGCGTGCTCTGTCGGTCCAAAATAACGATAGCGAAAGAAAAACGGCTATCTCAAAGGATCACAGCCCTGTGAACACGAATAATAACCATTAAACAACGGTGGGGAAATCTAACTGAACAAATACTTATCGGGATAACTAACTCGGAACCTATATGGTGTTCTGCGAATTTCCACAGCTGTAACAATATCATTGAATATTTTGCCTGTTATTACTGTGACGTTCATATTGAAACAAAAATACCATACAAATTTCTCACAACATTACAAAATTGCTTATTTTGAGTTTGGAAATACAGCAACTGATGCATTCAGTAAAAACAAGCAGTGTCATGATGCATGTGTGTTGTGGATCATTTATTGGAGAACAATTTTGCTGTTCCTGTTCTTGGTTGATTTGCTGTAATATTATTACTGTTCAACTGTCGAATAATTGCAGTCATTAATCTGATTGCAATGCACATTAGTCAATAAACTATAATGACTTTATTGGTGAACACAGCAATTTATGACTGGAGATAGGAAATCAAAATTGTTCAATGACTTGTCGATTGTATCAATAACCTGTTTACTCTTCAACTATATATAATGCACAGTAACAGCATCTTTCATTGAACACATGAAAGTATTTCCCTGAAGTTTGCAACCTAAATTATCAATGACTGCATCTTGACAGAGTTTTCATTTTATCTTTCGGGTTTTTCATCAATCTCGACCTGCAATGCTCGATAAACTTGAAGCAAGACAAGTCGTTCCCATTTCACCTTCCACATTTATTTCTTTAAAACCTGCAGAACTTAAAAGCTAAATCTCACTTGGCTGCACTTAGATTAGTGCAGGCAAAACCTAACAAGAGCCCTGGAAAAGGATTTTAAAACATTTTCTTCAAAGCTGGCATCCACCATAGTTTGTGAGAGCACGGGGTCTTGCCCGGTCACTTCCAAACACTGGAAGCTCACTTGCAAGCAGAGCAATGTCATGGAATCCATCATCGCAGCTGACGTAAAAGCATACATTTTATTGAAAAACGTCTCATCTCAAGTCATCAATTTGGATTCATACCAGGTCACTCTATCTTGCACGTGCTGCTTTTACTTTCTCAACAATGGTTGGAGGCCTTCAACATCAGACATATCAAAGCCGTCTCTCTGGGAAAATCTCGAGCTTTCAATATGGTCTGGTATCCGACATGCTCTCCAAACTGTTTGCCTATTGAATCCCAGGCTAACTCCACTCTCTGCCGCGACATCCCTCATCCTTCTGATAGACAGAAGCCTCTTCCCTCCCTTTTGACCTTGACAAAATCACAAACTGGTTAAACATCTTTCTCTCTTCCCCCTTTCTCTCCCCAATGACTGTACCACAAACCTATCGACTTTTTCATCAACCCTCTTGAAGAGGTTCAGTAAGTCAAACTCTTGGATCTCACTCCAAGCCACGATCTCTCTTGGGCAAGCCACATTTCAAAGTTGGCCTTCAAAACCAGATGGGACATCCTCCTTCATGAAGAGTCCTTCGTTGGCACACCTGAACTCCGATCCACCGACTAGGCTTTCATCCACACCTTAAGGAGTACTGCTCTTTCGTCAGGGCTGGCTCCCGTGGCTCACATCTTGCTCAGCTTGAAGCCGTGGAAACGAAGGCTTTCAAGATCATTGGAATTTCTCACGATGAAGCTGAAATCACCTCACCATGGCCAACAGGTCAGTGGTCTCCATCTTCTTCCGACTCTTTTCTGGTCCTGCACCCTCCATATGCATCTTCCCTCCGAGGTATGTGCAGGATGCACGCAGTCTTCCATCAACCCCTTCAGAGTTCAAGTGCCAAAATCCAAAACTACTGCTTACCTACACTCATGGATTCCTTTTTCCTCACCTGTGGAACCACATTCCACACTCTCTTCAATCTGATTCTTCCCTCCAGGTCTTGAAGACATCTGTTCACCACCATCTCAAATCATCACCCATCCAAAAGCATGATGTTTTCAACACCTGGTAAACAATTCCCCATTACTTCCAACATTTTGATAATGTGTTCAACTTGTCCACCCCTTACTCTTACCCTCATCGTTACCGGCATCCCTGATTTGTCAGTCTCCGTCTACTTTTCCCCTCCACCCTGCTGTTGATGTTTCCCCTTTCTACTGCTGTTCCCTTTGTCTTGTTGTGAACTGATCTGTTTGGTGTCCGAGTCATTTCATGAGCCGACACCATGTATATAACGAAAAGTCGAGAGTTGAAACAATGTTTTCCTCCTTCTCATGTGCAAAAGACACAGTGAATGAGTGAAGATCGAAAGACAGTGGGTCAGGATGAGAGAGGACTTAAAATGGTGTTTTGCGTGTTGAAAACTCAGAAGGGAAGATCAGGATTGGACGACGATTCATCCGTTGGGATAAGCTCAATGTAGTGATTGTGAAGAGCATCAGAAATGTGGGATGCCATCCAGACCAGGGCTTTTGAAATTTGGCATCTTGGTGAGTGTTTCATAATTTTGTTTGGCAATTATCACTTGAGGAATATCCTCTCGATGTGACTTCTCTTTTCCAAGTTTTGGACCTGTTCCACCTTCTTGTTTTGTTCTTTTCAATTTTCATAAATCCCTTTCCAAAAATAGTTCATCTTTTTCTGGGTTGATTGCAACAGTCTGCTTCCATTTTCCTTCGTTTTTGATTCACTCTGGAGTAAATTTTCAAAGTGCTGGTCTTTTCCTCTTTCATTTAATTTGTTTGTTTGATTGAGGGATTTTTTTGGCTCTCATTGGTTGTTACCTATTTTGGATATCAAAAGGTGAGAGGAAGTTCTCTCAGAACTCAAAATCTCCACCTCCTTTTTGTTAAAGAATCGTGATTCATCTGACAAACTGTGAAATGTCCTTCTCATAGCCTCTTTTCAAAATCTTCACTCCACCTCTGACAGCCTCCACTTGCAGCTTGTCTGGAATTATATTCCCAGAGTGATATTCAAGTACTCAGTGAGGGTTTTCCTTGTCATTCCTTGAGCTCCGACTATCACTGGTACAATTTCAGCTTTCTTCAATTTTGAGGTCATCTTGACCTAATTTTTCTGATTTCTGTGGCATGTCATCCACAGTCATTGGGAACTGAAACCTCAAAGAACAGTGCTGACTTTTCCTTTTTGTGTTTGAGCACCATGTCTGGACGCAGTGCTTGGTTTGTGATGTCCATACATCCCACCATTTTCTTAAAGGCATCAGTTTGTGATGATGAGCATTTATGATGCCTCGTTCTCCATCCCAATTAATTAGACCTCTTCTTTGCCATTCCACTGGGTCATGCTTGTCAATCCCTGTCCTGTCAAGCTCTGTTTTAAATCTTCCTGCTCTTTTATCACTCCCATTTGTCAGAGTATATCTGCTGATATTTCTTTTTGTCGTTTTTTTTCTTCTTCTTTGCAATCATTGGGGCTGTGTTTGTTTCTGTTTCGTTTTCTTGTGCAGTATCCATCATTTACACCAGTTTTTTGAAGTTTGTTGCCAAATGGAATAAGGATCCCTTTTCTGGTTTGTTGATTTCTTGGTCGTGTACAAATCTCATACAATTGTCTGTTGAGATTTTCACATACTCCGCTGGTCTGACACACGATGTTCTGTGCACTTGGTTAAGCTCCATCACACAACCTACTCGTTCTTGTCCAGGTAAGTACACCCTCGGTATGCATTGGTTTTTGTGGAACATCTTGTGAATAGTTAGGGTGAGCGTTCGTTTCATGTAATTTATAATTACACAGCAAAATTGGAATACCGGCACTGCAAGTTGGTTTATATCTTTGGTTTTGTTCATTGGAGAGAGGGATGACTTCAAAATTAGTCTTATTATGCGTAGGTACTCTTTGCCGATTATTTTATGGATATTTTTGTGTTGTACCTGGGGCTTCTTTTATTCCGATGTTTTGAAAGAATGCTTCGTTTTCTCATTCGTGTATTTTTGTCTGTTCTTTTTGTGTGGATTCTTTGAACGCTCTCCTGTATGGATCCTCATGTGCTGATTCAATTTGTTTTTTTGAGAGAAACCTTTATCACATATGGAGCATTTGTTGGGACGCTCTCCTGTGTGGATCCTCATATGCTTATTCAAATCGCCTTTTTGAGGGAAACTTTTATCACATATGGAGCATTTGTTGGGACGCTCTCCTGTGTGGATCCTCATATGCTTATTCAAATTGTCTTTTTGAGAGAAACCTTTATCACAGATAGAGCATTTGTTGAGACGCTCTCCTGTATGGAACCTCATGTGTCTTTTCAACTCGCCTTTTTGAGGGAAACTTTTATCACATATGGAGCATTTGTAAGGACGCTCTCCTGTGTGGATCCTCATGTGTATTTTCAAACTGCCTTTATGAGGGAAACTTTTATCACATATGGAGCATTTGTAAGGACGCTCTCCTGTATGGATTCTCATGTGTATTTTCAAACTGCCTTTATGAGGGAAACTTTTATCACATATGGAGCATTTGTAAGGACGCTCTCCTGTATGGAACCTCATGTGTCTTTTCAAATTGCCTTTATGAGGGAAACTTTTATCACATATGGAGCATTTGTAAGGACGCTCTCCTGTATGGAACCTCATGTGTCTTTTCAAACTGCCTTTATGAGGGAAACTTTTATCACATATGGAGCATTTGTAAGGACGCTCTCCTGTGTGGATCCTCATGTGCATTTTCAAACTGCCTTTTTGAGAGAAACCTTTATCACATATGGAGCATTTGTTGGGACGCTCTCCTGTATGGATCCTCATATGTATTTTCAAATTGCCTTTCTGAGAGAAACTTTTATCACAGATAGAGCAGTTGTAAGGACGCTCTCCTGTATGGAATCCCATGTGCATTTTCAAACTGCTTTTTTCAGAGAAACATTTATCACATATGGAGCATTTGTTGGGACGCTCTCCTGTATGGATCCTCATATGTATTTTCAAACTGCCTTTCTGAGAGAAACCTTTATCACAGATAGAGCATTTGTAAGGACGCTCTCCTGTGTGGATCCTCATCTGCTTATTCAAATCGCCTTGACAAGAGAAACCTTTATCACATATGGAGCATTTGTAAGGACGCTCTCCTGTATGGATCCTCATATGCCGATTCAAATGGCCTTTTACAGAGAAACCTTGATCGCAGACAGAGCATTTGTGTGAGCGTTCTCCTCTGTGGGTCCTCATGTGTATTTTGATGTTTGTTGAAGTGAAATCTGCACTGCATATCTTACACTTATAACACATTGGCCTTTCGATAACCTTTTTGGGTTTGTTTAATTTAATATTGATCTTTGTGCTGTTTTCACCAGATGTACACTTGTATTTTGAGTCTTTTTCTTGGGAATGGCTCTTTAAAAGAGACAACATCTTCACCCTCAAGCTGCTCCTGGACCGTACCTGCCCTACTGGACTTCTTGAGTGTTCTGTAAAAACAAACAAGAAGAAGTTATTTTAGTGAAACTCAAAGTGCAAAATATTGAACGATTTCAAAAATTCTATAAACCCTGAATTCAAAAGAGTTTATATTAATATTATACGTTTTTGCTCACCTGTTGCAGAACAAACAGGACTGCGGTTTGTCAAATGAACATCTGAGTCTTCTTTTACAGGAGCACATCTAAAAGTTTCTGAGACAGATGAATGATTGTGTCCTCTGGATTCCAGATTTAAAGGATAAACATCACCTGAAAATAATGAAGGACATGAAATTTAAAACACTGCCACATATAAATCTCGTCAAGAGGTAGTATGCAATGAATGTCTCTTCCACTGTGAGAACGAGCCTCAATAATGCGTCCACAATTACAGGAGATAAAACGAGTTGTTTACAATGAGAATATATATAAATATATATATATATATATATATATATGTATGAAAATATATTGTTCCAGCCACAGGTACCAAGTGCATAATGCGGGGGTTAATCCTCATTTCTCCTCAGGAGAACCGGACCTCGGGCCACCGCTCACAATTCACTTTGTGGTGCGGTGTATTGCTTTACAACCACGAATGGCAATCACACAACCACAAGTTCAAGTATCCACCGTCTAATTTTTCGACTTGAGGTCATGTAGCCTGCCAGGGGAACGTGACCTCAGCGAAGCAACAATCCTATCCTGATTCGATCTTAAGTAATGCGGCCGAGCATTCACCGCTGGTGCACGCTGACTGTCGTTCATTAGTTTGGAAATTATAATCACCCACTCTCTCAAGGTTCAGCCAATGCTGGATCAATGGAAGGAAATGACAATCATGGACAGGTTGAAACGTCAACAAGGACTTTATTATTTAGAAAAATAAATAAACTGAAGGACTTTTTATTTATTTGTCAATGAAATGGATGAATTCAAATCAAATGCTCAATCAACAAAATAATTTCAAACAAATACGGAATTCAACAAGTATTCAAAGTAAAATGGACAAAGAACAGATGCTTATCACGATGCCTTACTTAACAATGAAACACGAGAAATTGGTCCCCCATCAGTCCAATCAGGGTTAAAAGAAATCTGGTCTCGACTTACCAAGGAAGAAGTCGTTGTGTGTCTCCTAAAATAACCCAAAATGTGTGAGTGTGGCTTGGTCTACCTCTCCAAATCAGCTCTCCACAACTTGGCTCGTCTCCGCTGCCAGCACCTTCCCACAAACAGGCTTGAACACCAATCGATGTCACGTGGTCACCTTCACGAACCAAGAACCAGGTACCGAGCAGAACCAGCAGCAACAGTCCAACTGTCACCAACTACCGTTGCTGCTGTCCCCAACCATCAGCAGGATCTCGCACCAACTGCCAACAAGGCAGTCCTGCTATGCTTTTATGGGTGACCAGTGTGGGCGGAGCCTCAAGCACGACTTCAGCCAAAGGCAGCTTGCCTATTGGCACATCGCTGCACGTGACCTCCAACCGTCCATTCTCACGGTCATTCTCTCCTGACCAAACGAGATGCAACTCCGAATTAACACAAGCCTGGCTAATGATGCCATGTTCGGGGTGCTGGACGAACACCAGAAAGCACCATCCGCTGGAACACCGAGCAGAAACACGAAGCGCCCACAACGTCAACTGCAATTATCACCTCTTTGTTCAGCCCGACACAAAGAAGAGGCAGCATCCATGGAGCTGCTGAACAGGGTGTCGATCGCCTATGGAAAAAGGTGGGACTTGAGGTGAATGATCCAAGACCACAGCCATGTTTGACCGTCAGAATGAACTGTCTAGGAAAATCTTGCGGTGTGATGACTCAAATGGCCTGCAAGTCCAATGTGAAAATGATAACCAAAATAAAATGTGTAAATACATCGTGTATTTCCAGGCCAATGTGTCTTGATAGAAAGTAAAGGGAATCGACAAGTATCCGTTGGGCAAAGGGTTATCTTATTGCGTGCACGAATGGTGAATACCGCTCATGCAGAACTGAAAACTGATGTACAATCATACGTCATGAACATGCTGCAAAGAGGAAGAGGTTGTCACTAAAGAAAGAAAGGGAACCTGTTCTCGACCTTCCTCCAATGCATCACAGAGTTTGATTCCCACCACACAAGGGGATGGGTTTATTCTCAACATGCATTTCTGGAAAGAACTGCCTGAGGTTAGGTCAGGTCAGGTATGGAAGCATGCTCCAGAAAAGCGCGTCGCTGCGTCCACTTTCCACCGGTACTCCAGGGGCCTCCGTCTGGCCATCCCCAAGGCAGATGCCTGGCCCATCCCCATCTCCTTGAGATGCCGATCAAGCCGCTGCAACCATGAGGAACGTGGTCGGCCCATTGGCCTCCTCCACTCACGAGACTCCCTCGCTGAGAGAATCTGGTGAGCAGGATCTGTGTCAGGAAAACGAGCCACATGTCCATACAGCCGCAGCTGACGCTCACGGACGATGCAGGTAACAAATCGCATTTGAGTCTCGCTCAGCAACCGCTCGTTGGGCACAATGTCCGACCAGCGATCGCCAAGGATTCTACGAAGAGACCTGGCACCAAAGTAATTAAGTCTCTGTCTCAGATCAATGGTCAGAGTCCAAGTCTCACATCCATGGAGAAAGACTGGAAGCAACAAGGACCTGAAGACGCAGACTTCCTTCCTCCCGCACAGATACCGGCATCGCCAGACCCCATGATCCAGTGAATCCATGACTCTCCAAGCCCGATCCAGACGTCCGCTTGCCTCTGGCTCACAGCCAGCAGAGACATGAATATCACTGCCAAGGAAAGTGAATCTCTCCACGACCTCAACATCCTCACCACAAACAGGACAGCAGCAAACAAGATGTCACTGAAAGCCTCGATCTTAGTTTTGAACAGGAAACCTATAATCCCAGTGGCTATGACTCCTCATTCAGCACCTGGAGGGCCCCCAAAAGGATCTCCAGAGTCTCCGCAAAGATGACTGCAACATTTGCGAAATCAAGGTCAGAGATCTTGACATTACCAAATGATGCACTGCAGCTTGATTTCTCAGACATCCTCCCCAGAATCCAGTCCATACAAGTGCTGAAAAGTGTGGGGGCCAGGACACACCCCTGATGAACTCAAGCAACAACTGCAAATAAGTCAGAGCTGGTACGACCACAACTCACAGCACTCTCAGCACCAGAGTATAGTTCAGACATCAGATCGATCAGATTGGTGTCACCCCACGAAGACCAAGAATCCTCCACAGGGAATCCCGATTCACTGAATCAAACGATTTACAGAGATCAACATGGGGTGTAAGCAGCCCCAACCGAAACTCTCGACTGCGTTCGGTGAGGACTCGAAGAGCAAGGATACGGTCAATCGTTGATCTCATTGGTGGAAAGCCTGACTGCTCTGGTCGCTAGTGCTCAAGCAGATGGTGGCGAACCCTATCAAGAATTATCCGAGCAAAGTCCGTGCCCGGCACTGAGAGCATTGTCACCCCTCGGTTGTTGTTGCAGTCTTGGCGATCACTCATCCCTTTGCAAGAGGGGCCTTGTCCCTCTCTGGAATCAGTTTGGATGATGCCTGTGTTCCAGGCAGAGCAGAGAACTGCATGCAACGACACGAGTGTGGCATTTCCAACAGCCTTGAGAAGTTCAGCATGGATGCTACAGATCCCTGGAGCTTGACCCCATTTCAACTGGTTCACCGCACCGTGTTTCCTCAAATGAAGCTGGACCACAGTTGATTGGAGGGTCAGCAATAGGGATTGTAACAAGCCTGGTGTTGGCTTAGTGGTTAGGTTGGCGGCTTGGGATCCCAGGATCCTGAGTTCAAGCCTCGTTGGCCACTGAATTAATTCACCAAGGGGTTGACTCAGCCTGTCATCCGTCCGAGGTCGGCAAAATGAGTACCAATGTGTACTGGTGGAGGGACTGCATCAACGATATTCCAAGAAATGATTGCTACCCCGGCAGCCAAGCTGCTATGCACAAGAAGAAGAAGGGATTGCAACAACCCTGATGTGCAACGCGACAGCTGGTGGATCAACCTGGTACAACTGCTCAAAGTCACCGGTCCAGCGAGCCTTCACTTCGGACTCCTCTGTCAAGAGCCAACCACCCTCCGCTCACTGCAGTACACCAATGTATGGGCTTAGATGAACGCAATGCACAAATTCCCCTGTCAGCAGCACGAGAATTTTTTGACCACAGGTGATGCTTTCCCCCCCTCACAGATAACTTGCACATAGGCCTCCTTGTCCACCCTGAGCGCACGTTCAGTTTAACGCCTCAGCTCCCTGAACAACTCAGCTCTGCCATTCAGCCTGGTCTTGCGACTCTGTTCAATGGTATCCAGTGTCCCTTGAGAGAAAAAAAATTATTCTTCGCCCCGCGGTGACTTCCAAGACATCCACCGGCGACATCAAGGACGATGGGCTTGAAGGCACTCCACAACTCTTCAGGATCCCCCAAAGCACCCAGACCTCCCAAATCTCCACTCAGTCTGTTCACAAACTCCTCAGCTGCCCTCTCATCCTTGAGCTTGCCAATATCCAGCCTCGGCTGGGATGGTACCATTCTCCTGGATTTAAGGTGCAACTTTAGAGTTGCAACAACAAGCCGGTGGTTAGTATTGAGGAACTGAGCACTCCGGTAGACCCTGCAGTTCTGGATCATCCTCCAGCACATGGTTAATCTCCTTTCCCACACCACCAGCATTGTAATACTAAGTCCAGCGATGAGCTTGTCGGCCCTGAAACCATAAACCAGCCACCCAAAGTCCATGACTTCTTGCAAATTCAAGGAACGACGTGCTCTTCTGGTTCACAATTCCAGACCCATGGGGACCTCATAAGTTTCACAACAGAACAACACACGTCTCATGACCATCCCTATCAGTTCCAGTCGATGCATTGAAATCCCCCAAGACTAAAAGTGTATCTCGTCTGGGGCACTGATCAACCACAGACTCGAGCGTGGCGTAGAATGTGTCCTTCACGGTGAGGTCACTCGCCTCAGTCGGAGCAGAGAGAGACCAGGGAAATGACACCTAAGGAGTGACGAATCCTGAGTCTCATAATACGCTCGTTGACCGGTGTTACTTAAATTACCATTGGGTCAGCTTATTGGACACAGCTACAGCAACTGCTTGAGTATGGTAACAATCAGAGCGACCAGACCAATAGTAGGTGTAACCATCCACCATTATCTCGCCACAATCCAGACTCCGAACCTCAGAGAGTGCTGCAATACCGATGTCCAAACGCTTGAGCTCAGATGATAACAGAGACAGGTGATCATACTCTCTTAGGGATAGGACATTCCAGGCACCGACCCGAAGGGACCGCCTCAGGTTAACCCAAGGGGACCGCCGTCTGGTGGACGACACCTCAGCACCCTCCGCCACACTTTCCCGCAATCTGACCTCGGGATGTTACCCCGTGGTTTCCCTCCTTTCATCAAAGATTGGGGGTCCCGAAGGCTTTGCCCCAATCTCGTTATCCGGTGAGCTGCACTGTGAAGGGAAGCTGCACAGGAGGTACTCCCACGGAGTGGGTTTTCAGATTTTTTTGCGTTTTTGTATTTTGCGGAATGAAGGGTTTTTACGGTGGCCGGAGTGCAAATCCTGCCACCAACCTCCTAATTAAAAGTAACCCAACTGCAGGACGACGTCCGCAGACACAGTTGGGCACTAGGTATGGATGGCCATTGGCTCACAAGGAGCTCCTCCGCCCTTTGATTCAACTTTCTTCCTCCTTAAGAAGGTGTCAGATGCAAATACCTGTTTTTGCATTCAACTTTCTTCCTCCTTCAGAAGGTGTCAGATGCAAATACCTGTTTTAGTGATATTAAGATCAATACAAAGCAGGTGAAACAAAGGTCATTTCTTACCGAGTAGCCCTCTGGCTCTGGGGCAGTATGCTCAAGTTACCACATGTCTGAGTACTTAGTCTGGAGGAATATTGGTTTTCCAATATAGCAGAACATTGTCACTTTCATGGTTGTGACAGTATTACTGGATTATTTTGAATACGTTGCCTGATATAGCTGAAATACTGCTAAGTAGGGCGTTGAAATCTAATCAATCAGTCAGTTACTCATATCAGATACATGTGTTCACAACTAAACCAGTGAGGTGTAAAATTCCATCAGACATAAAGCCTTTCATTTCATTCTGAATTAAGGCAAATTCTGATAAATTTTGGTTAAAATCCTATTTATGTTCTCTGCTAACATCAGAAGACCATCTATACTTTTAAGACATGAAAGATTTAAAACATACAGAATGCATTGAAATTTGAATCTGATAAAATAGAAGAACAAAGAAACTATCAATTTTAACTTTTCCATCAATTACTTATATTTCAAGAACAAAATCAAGTGTGACAAGTAGATATGGCACCGACATATGGGAGGAGCACGAGTGACTCGGACTCTGCATAGTCATCAGCCCCTTGTACGTAATCATCAGCGATTTCTGCGTTGTACAGAATGCTGCCCAATTTCTTACCTGCTGGACTCTGCATCTTGAGTTTGGACCCAAATTTATTTCTAAGGTTTCACATGAGACTTTGCTTATGCATCAGGGACTCATCAGCAGATGAAGAAAAGTTCAAATAACGTTGATAAACAGATGTCAACAGTTCAGCACGTTTGTCAACAATTACAGACTTTTCAACACATTCATGGATATGTCTAATTGCAACTGTCTTTATCTGTGGAATGTCATCAGACTTAGAATTTCTACTGGCTGCAAGTAAGAATGCGCTCTTGCATGAGTGATGATACTTCGCTTCTTTTGCAACCAGGTCTGCACCAACGACCTTGGAAAGGATAGCTTCATCCTGAAGTTGCTCAGCGGCCTCTCGAATTTTATGTCCGGCCTCTAATGTCTCACACGAACCGAACAGTTCGATAGCTACACCTTTTTTCTTCTTCCTCTTTGAATTGCAGAAAAGGCAAGTTGCAGGAAGTATTCCAGATGACGAGGGTTCAGCTTCGTCATCTGCCCTTGCGTTTGAACGCAAATGAGGCAAACTCCTCTCACTAAGGTCAGATGGTCTATCTCCAGGAGCTGAGGTTGTTGATGTAACGGCTGTGAATTTCTGGTAGCAGGCCACATTATACCCATCATTCTCCTCTGGGTTCTGAGGCAAGCTGACAACCAAGTCATAGTATACCGATTTCAGAAAATGGGGTTTTGCATGCATTTTCTCAGCTGCAGCCTGCACAGTACTCCAGTTTTTCTCATCGAATGGAAAAACATCACAACGTGGGGTCTTCGCTGAGGACTTTTCGGCAATGTGGAGAATACAATGCCTGGATGCAGGAACATCGTTGTTTGAAGGATCAGATGATTCCATATCTGTTTCACTGGCCTATGACCTGAAATGAAATGCATTTCATAAGCTATAACGAGCAAAAATGCGCTTCAAAAACATGTTACAAAATCCAAAAAAAGTTGGGATTACATACGACAATACCAGTATTACCAGAGTTTATCAAGACTGGTGCTAATTCTAAAATGATAGATAATGAGATGAGATACATCTGCAGCTCTGTGGCGGAGACTAATAAGTAGTGCTGTTCGCTGACACCATTTCCTGTTTTACTGGAAGAAAAGACTTACATTATTATTCGTGAATATAATAATAAAGAAAGTGAAAACGGTCACCTTCAACAAATGTTACCACAGTGCGTGGTGATGCAGTCAAGAATGGGCCAGGGATCCATGAATTGTAGGCTGAATTATGGGATATACTAAACCCCTCCTCGTGGACAATTCGTTTATTTAACCACAAGCCACAATAAGTTATTGGCTTAGGGTCCCTAATATATGTCATCTGAACTACTCGAACTCGAGATAAAACTCACCCCTCAGTTGTAAAATATCTGTAACTACTACATTCAGAATGATGAAATGGGAATCACAGCACCAACTATGCTGCACAGCTGATCGACATGCATCACCAACACACTGCATGAGCCCATCCTGACATATGAAGCCAGCAGTATACATGACGAGCCATGTAGGCCCACAAGTGATTCATCATCTTCCATGCAGTTATCTAATAGTTAATACCTGTAGCAAATGTTGGTTCCTGAGTGCACCAATCTTACTTCCTCCTTCACAGGAATTTGACCATAATTGATATTTGAACCCTTCTTAAATGGGTTTTGCAACAAATAGGTCACTGAAGACCTACTGATCCTGCATTGGGAAGGTCAAAGGAATATTTTCACAAAGTTCCATTGATGTACTTGAGATGCGTTTTAAATGTGCTAAAAAATAGCGCCCTCATTCGGCCGTTCTTGAATGAGTTTTGCACCAAAATCTTCACTTAAGAATTACTGATCCTTCATCAGGATTGTCTGCAGATTATTTCTTTAAAGTTTTAATAATGTACTCAAAATGTGATTTAAACGCGACAGTTGCGCGCCCCCTTTTGGCCGTTCTTAAATGTGTTTTGCACCAAATCCGTCACTTCAGAATTACATATTGGCAATCACAGTGCCAAAATTAAACTCTTGGCACCAGTTTGATTCATGTTCTCAAAATGTAATTTAAACGGATTTGGCGGCTACTTTAAGCAGCGCCCCCTCCATAATGCACCAATTGGAAAACTTAAGAATGCCCATTCGGAGGTCCCCATCCCACCATCTAATGACTTCAGCTCTCAAATATTTTAGTACAGCCATTTTAGCAGAAATATTTGGTCAACCTCCCACAAATTGCAGCAAAAGCAAACTCAACAGATTTTGATTCCTGGATATGTCCTCAGTGACAGAAAAAAAGTCCTAAGGGATCCTCCAGGGGAAAGTCCTGAAATCATGGAAATCCAATATGGCCGCCACCCGGTTTCGGGGAAAATGAGAAAATTGAAAAGATATGTTTTTCTGCATTCTAATTGTTTCTAGTTATGGTCAGTATGTTGATATACAAGAATAATTATAAAAAAGTGAAATGCATTGAGGGTAAAAATTAAAAATTATAGCTTTTTTTGTCCAAAAATGTCAATTTTTTGTCCCGAAAAAAAAAATTACCTGATACCGATTTGGGCTCCTGGACAAAAAAAAAAGAAGAAACGTTGAAGACACAAGATGAAATCAAGTCTATGGCAATAAAATATAATGATGTAAATCATTGAAACATGACAAAATTCACAATTACACTCGGGGCAATCACATCTGCCTGACGAAGGTTTTGAAATGAAAATGAAACTTCGCATTAAACTCAGAAACTACATCCATTATAAACATACAATACATGTTGAGAAAAATCAAGCGTATTAAAGTTAGAACTCGACAATGTTGTCATCATCCTCATCAGTGTCACATGGAGTATTTGTGCAGCCAGAGCCCCTGCAGTTTCCACAAGTTGAAGTGCACTCAATGTTGTGCTTCTTGCATGTGCATCTCATGGTGCGACATTCAGCCTGGCAGTTGCACCTAATGACACGTAACATCTTTTCAGGAGCTGGAGCTATTGATGTCTGAAGTGGCACAAAACCCTCATCACACTTCTGCCAACCCCAGTCTGTGGAAGAAGTATGCAAGTCTGACGTCTTGAAAGGAATCAAAGACCACCTTCAGAAGCATGCCGAGTCTGCAAAGATATCTTCTGGAACTTCAGCATATGGACATGCTCGACATTCTACACAAATACATCTGGGCAGAGCGCACTTGGAACTGGGCACTACATCTACAGGCCATCCAGGAAATGCTGCCTTACCTGGCAGCCTCGGGCCACAACCTGTATGCCAAATCTGCGAGGGTGTATCTGCAGCAGATGTCCAACCTCAAAACTCAACATCCCAATGTCCAACAATGTTTTGATGAGGGGTTCCATGTGGTTCGACGAAGTGATCGCCTGTGGGCAGGTCTTTCATCTGACCTGATCATCAAACAAGTTCGGAGACCAGTTTGAACACCAGCGGAGGGCTCACACGAGGGCGAGGAATGACAGAGCAACAACGGCTGGTATGGCTACTATCAATGCCTGCCTGTGCAGAAATAAACCAGGCAATGCAGGAGCTCACAGGTGTGAACTACAACACTGGAGAGCTGAAGAAGGACATGACCAAGGCAAGACAATCTCGTGACTGGAAGGACACACTATCAGCTCTTCAGTATTTACAGGAACGGAATCCGTTCAGTAGTGATCCACGTCTGAGGAACATTGCCACTGGAGTTCATGCACACCCCACCGTCAATGTTGATACAGCACATGCTGTAGGAGCCAAATATTGAAATCTATGGATGGGAAAACACCTGCCGAGTACACATTTAAGAGGAAAGACCAAGTTGTCACCATCGGCATGAAGTCATCTGTCAAGATTGATGGAGAGTAAGTCCAGGTTGACCCACAACTCCTCTTCCAGAGACTGATCACTGTTGCACAGACAGCAGAAGAACTGGAGTTGGCCTTCAAATATGAACTGTGCAGCTATCCACCAGCCCTCTTTGATTCCTCTCTTCAGCTCCGAGAAGCACACAAGCCAGTCTTTGCTGATGCCCTCTGGGATCTTCTTGGATCCGATGTCCCAGCCGATATCCCCAATGATGGGCAACAGTATGCTTTGGATGGCGGGGCACTTGTTCAACGCATTCCATGGTCTCGTGGATCTACATACAGAGACATATGCCACCAGTACACTGATTATGTAACGAAGAAGTACGGAGATGCCATAGTCGTGTTTGATGGTTATGAGAGTACCAACACGAAGGACATGACACACCAGAGACGGTCTAAAGGGAATGCTGGCACAACTGTGACATTTACAGCTGACATGCGTCTCACAATGAAGAAGGAACAGTTTCTTGCCAATAGGCAGAATAAACAGCGATTCATTTTTATGTTGAGTGAAGAGCTTCAGAAGAACAACTGTGAGACACACCATGCCTCAGGGGATGCTGATCTCCTGATTGTACTGAAGGCTGTGCAGTCTGCTCCTGTCACCAACACTGTGTTTGTTGGTGATGACACAGACCTCCTCGTCCTCCTATGCTACCATGCAAGCTTAGAATCCCATGACCTCTTCTTTTGTCCCGAGCCAAAGAAGAACACGAAGAAGCATCGCATCTGTAAAAAACAAGGCCACAAAGAAAATGATTGATACAGACATATGCAATCACATACTGTTTCTACATGCAGTTCTTGATTCTGCGATTTCCCGCAGGCCCTTCGCCTCCCTCGCTGTGAACTTGAATTGGCTCTGGAACATCCACACCTTCAGTGCGTAGATGCCTTTGGACATCCACCTTGCGTGGTGCATGGGTCCAGGAGCTCGGAAGCTTACTCCTCGTTGGGGGACCTGGCTGAGGAAGATCACAGTCAATTCCAGCAGCTCCTGGTAGTCGTCCCGAAGGCCCTTGTGGTTGATGAGGGTGCTCTGGAACCAGTCCTTGTCCACATGGTCCAGCAGAGGACGCACATGGGGGTGGGAATCACCGGACTCAAACTGACTCCGGTCGATGAACTTCCAGTGACCTTGGAAGCGCTTGAACATGATCACTGTTGGACCTGACGTGGGGCCGATGACCGTCGTGAAAGCCGCAGCGAGGAGCAGCTCAAGGACATGAATGCGGCACGTGAAGTACAGGAGATCTTTCTTGAGCTGCTGTTCGATCAGGACACTAGCCCCGTTCTTCAGGCCCGTGTTGGAGGATGTTGTGTCAAACGACATCCCACCGATGCGCTCAGTAAAGTCCCAGTCTTCGAGTGCCCCGTCAACTGCTTTGGCCATCTCAGATCCCCGTTCTCATGTCAGCCGCCCCGAGAAACTGAGGCGAAACTTCAAGGTCGATGAGGGAGAGGTAAATGTTGTTGGAATTTGAAATAAAAACACCAGAAGAGTTTTCTCGACTATTCCAATGAATTCCAGGGGTTGGAGCTTAAAATAAATGAATTTCAAAATTTACCCCCGAACGAAGGACCACCCTTACCATGAGATGCACATGCAAGAAGCACAACATTGCGTGCAATCCAGCTTGTGGAAACTGCAGGGGCTCTGGCTGCACAAACACTCCATGTGACAATTATGAGGATGATGACGACATTGTCGAGTTCTAACTTTAATACGCTTGATTTTTCTCAACATGTAAAGTAAGTTTATAATGGATGTAGTTTCTGAGTTTAATGCGAATTTTCATTTTCATTTCGAAACCTTTGTCAGGCAGATGTGATTGTCCCGAGTGGAATTGTGAATTTTGCCATGTTTCAATGATTTGCATAATTATATTGTGTTGCCATGGACTTGATTTCATCTTGTGTCTTCAACATTTCTTTTTTTTTTTGGTTCAGGAGCCAAAATCGGTATCAGGTAAATAAATATTTTGTCGGGACAAAAAAAAGATATAATTTTTTATTTTACCCTCAATACATTTCACTTTTTTATAATTATTCTTGTATATCAATTAAATATACTGACCATAACTAGAAACAATTAGAATGCAGAAAAACATATATTTACATGTTAAAATATCAATCTTTACAATTTTCTCATTTTCCCTGAAGCTGGGTGGCGGCCATATTTGATTTCCATGATTTCAGGAATTTCCCCGTGGAGGATCCCTTAGGATTTTTTTACTGTAAGTGAGGACATATCCAGGAATCAAAATCTGTTGAGTTTGCTTTTGTTGCAATTTGTGGGAGGTCATCCGACATTTTGACTGCACTATTTTGTACTCGAGATGTCGTACAAATCTCTGTTCGCTCCTGCATCATTAAGCCAACAGCAAGCTGGAGAAGAGATGAACGGATTCTGTTAAGTGTCACACGTTGACTTCTGGAACGGATGAGTCAGGAAGCCATGTGTGACGTTGGCCGTGGATGCCGTAGACAGAGAGTTTGTAGAGTAAGGCAGGATGCCAGACTGTATCAAAAGCACAAGATATGATCAGAGAGATGGCTCGAATCTCTTATCTGACATTGAGGGCCTGCATCCATTGCTGGTTGAGTCGAAGCAGCATGTCCAAGGTGGAGTCACCTAGTCTGAAACCAAATTAGTGAACTGAGATGAGGTTGTTTGATTTGGAAATCATGACCGTTGGCCAGTCAGAAAAGGGAAATTGGAAAACACCAAAGCAGTTGCTTCACACCTTGGCAAGGCCGAATAGAGTACTGCCGAGTACCCGGAGCGGTGTGGATGCTACACTTTTGAATGATGATGTCTAAACATGTATTAATAAGCTGTCGGAAGACAGCAAACATGAAAGATGAGAGAGTTGATGAAAATAGAAAATAATGAAGGGTTACAATCACTGTATGCATGTTTTCAGTGGCATGGGACTTCATGAAAGTTGACAGTACATTCAAAGAAATGAAGAGCTGGGAAGGTAATGGCAAACCACCCAGTGTCAGCCTTGCAAAGCAGTCAAGGACCTGCCTTCAGGCAGAGTATACAATCAATCAACTCAAGCTGTTTCTCTGATATTTTCCACTCACAATTGTTATCATCTCAAATTATCGAATCCCTTGATGGTGTGCAATTCTGGCATGGATAGCGTGCCTCCATTTCTGTCTTTCACGTTTCTTCTTCCACTTTTCGAATTTCTCAATACCGATGTGTTAATTCTACTTACACGGTCTGTCTACCTCGAATGAAGCAATCAATGAGAACCTTTACTCGAGTATGACACTTCATTTTGCCTCGGTTTCTGTGATATGTATTGAGGTTGAATCAATTCTGTGTGAAGATTCTGATGTGGAGGAAGAACAACAACAAAAAGCATGAACTAATATAGTCTTCATTTTGCGTGCAGAGAAAGACAGCTTGATTAGAAAACGAACACATTCCGCATCATGCGCAATTGGCACAGGTTCGGTGCGCCGTGCTTGATGGGCACAAAATGGCTTCCAAATGAAAGTTGTTGCGACTCCTTGTGCACAGGGACTCAATTGGAAACACCAACCCCACCCCAACCTGTATAACACTCCATAACATTTGGATAAACACCCCCAACACTCTCCCCACCCACGGAAACCCTCAAGTGTTATGCCCATTGAAGAAAACGCTTCTTCCTTTGAAAGCTTTTGAAAATGTTTTGAAATGCTTCTCCTCCCTTGTTTCTCTGGCATCAGCACCCAACATGGTCTTCTTCTTCTTCTTCTTCTTCAGCACAGGCACATTTTGTAAACCTGTCTCTCATGGAAATGCTGCTTCTGTCATCCCTCCTCTGGTTGCTGCAGATCGACCTTTCGCCGTGCCTTGAACAAAAGTGCCGTCCACCCATCCCACGATGTTCATCTCAGAAAGTTAAATGTGGGAATCTTGAGAAGCTGTTTGCAAAGGTTGACTGCACACAGCAAACAAATCCTGTTCGCATTATTTTGCAGTCAAACCCCTCCGTGTCAGTGCTCTCCCAAACATCGACAACCAGCCCACGTCCTTCCACATGTCCCACTCTTCAGCATCGCTACATTTCATGTCTCCTCTTTCTGCATCCCCTTCACGCCATCCTCTCCAAGCAACCTGCCAACTCACCCCCTCTCATCTCTCCTCCCTACTCTTCCTGCCCCTCTCAATTTACCTCTCATTTCACCCCATCCCACATTCAACCAATGCTGCTCCATTCCACCCACAACTTATCAGCCTAAGCCCACTCAACACCTTCTACCCTCTCCCTCACTGTGTGTCCCTCAAATATCTGAGGCCTCCGCTCCATCTGTCAGATCTCCCAATCCAAGCTGCAAGTTACAGCCCAGACATGAAATGTTCAACAGAATCCTTTCTCCCATAGGATGTCCCTCACACTGTCCATGTCGATACGAGTGGTAAACAAACTACTTTCTGCATGCGGATAATTAAATGTGCTATTAAACATGGAACATTTTGGAATTTAATGTGAATCAGAACAATAAAAATTACCCCCATTTGGGGGTGACGGTCATCTCTGTTTTGACCGTATCACATCGATGATTTTTCCAACTTTGAAGTCAAGTGACTCGATAACCAGGACGAATTTCAAAAAACCAGCCTGACCAAATTTAGACATTGTTCCGTATTATCAGAATCCGAAGGAATTTCGAAGATCGGATCATAAACGGCGGAGAAGATAGATTTTGAAAATGGACGATTTCGCAACTTTGGAGTGACCTTGACGTTGACCTTGACCTTCATTCGGGTCAAAGGTCATACCATCGTGCATCACTCATCGACATCTACCCACATACAAAATATCAAGAAAATCGGAATAAAAAATGGGGACGTACGTACGGATGGACATAGAGACTGGTTTTATTTGGTCATCTCTAACAAGATGACCTAAAAATGGAAAGCCTCATGAAATGCAAATCCAACTGAGGGTCATCTCAGTTCCTTCCATAAAGCTTGGAACAAATGTGTCGGCCCTCAGGAGAGCAAGAAAACAACATTGTTCAAATCTCAAGTCTAAACTCTCAAACCTCTCTCCCTCCTCCAAATCCGAGTGGCATCCACTAAGAGTTTCTGGTGGATGTGCTTCCTCCATCCCGACCCGAACAACAAATGGCTGCTCCTCTGACATTGCACGTGAAAAGGCCGAATGTCTAAACTCCGCGTTTGCTTCTAAATCCTGTGTCCCAAACCCATCGCTTACTGCACCCACTTCACCCAGTCACACCCAGCTGTGACTGGACTCCATGTTCTTTTCTCTTGACAAGGTGGAGAGCTTGCCATCAAACCTCGAGTCAGATTCTGCAAAAGGTTCAGACAGCATCAGCCCACATGTCCTCAAAACCTGCTCTGCTGCTCTTACTCAACCACTTTCTCGGTTCTATTCACCCTCTCATTTGCTCAAGGTCATCTGCCATCTGCTTGCAAATGGGTTACCACTCTGTATGAAAAAGATTATGGAATCCATCAGCAAGGTTATGGAATCCATCATCACTTCAGACATTAAATTCTTCCTTTTCTCCAATCATCAGTTTTGTTTCAGACCAGGACAATCCACCCTGGATACACTGCTTCTGCTCTCTCAACAATGGATGGAGATCCTTAATGCCAGACATGAAATCAGAGGCATATCCCAAGACATGTGGCATGCATTCAATACGGTCTGGCACCCTGCCCTGCTCACCAAACTCTCTTCCTGTGGAATTGAAGGCAATCTCCACTCATGGCTCGCAGACTGACTCTCCTGTCGCAGCCAACATGTGGCCCAAAATGGAGTTCTCTCATCCTCTGTTCCTGTCCAGGCTGGAGTTCCTCAAGGCAGCATTCTGCGCCCTGTTCTTTTTCTGGTTTTCATCAATGATCTGTCTGACTCGATCAAAATGCTCTTCATCTCTCTGCTGATGACTCCACCCTCAGCCGTACCATCTGTCATCCCTCAGATCGGCAAGCAGCAGCTTCTTCCCTCTCTGCAGGTCTGGATAAAATCACAAACTGGTCAAACACGTGGAACATGTCTTTCAATCGTGACAAATCTCTCAATCACTCTATCTCTCCGTAAGGACCGTCTGAACCCACCCCCGCCAATCCACATTCTCAACAATCCTCTTGAAGAAGCATTTTCATTCAAGCTTCTGGTAGACCATGTGGAGGTACTCACTATTACCTTCAGAAAATGATTTTCGTTGTGCAGATCACCAATCTGAATGAAATTTGGCATACTTAAATAATTTTAGATGCCAAGTTCAAATCCACTTGTTTCCACGTCGAGGATGTGACACAATTGGTCATTTTTGGCAATTAAAGATAAACTGAACATTAAAGCACGATTTTGACACAGAAATGAAGAATCAAGGATAGACTGATATGTACGTCAAATAAAACTCTT